>NC_091149.1:33818364-34118364 GCF_041381155.1 Argopecten irradians
TTTCTAGCTTCCTCCTCGTGGAATGAAAAGGGCGAAAACACATGTGTTGGGAAGTCTAATTCGGCGTGAACAATTCCTTGGATCTGAAACGTTTTCCACATTTTTGCTGAGAAAGCATTTTTATCAGGACAATCCGGCCGATTGTTGTTATAATCAAAGATATGTGAAGAGACTAGTGACAGAAGAGAGGACTGCTTAGATTTTATAGACTTTCTTATCATGTCTAGTCTGGTATTTGTAACATTACTAACTAGCTTTAATATTTCCTCCGTTGCTTCATTTAGGTGTTCCTGACTACCAATAAGATCGTAACGTTCCCTACATACATCACAGAGCTGGGAAATAGGAACCATATGTTCGTTCACCTCTAAATTGGTTTTAGCTAGGTACACAATATAGTCCAGGAAATCCTGGAACGTGTAGTCATACCCACAGTAAGTCCCTTTACTTTCCTTGAATCCACGCTTGACGTAGAGAGCTAGTTCCCTGCCAAGTCGTCCGAGTAGAAAGTACTTATCGATAAATGTCGAGAACAGCCGAGAGTATGGGTCACGTGTTACCATGACATGTGACCTTGTCCGTATGATCTCTTCTGTGATCAGCTGATCACGAACCTCGTCCAAGCCTTTGTGTATATCATTCCTGCCCAGTTGAAAAATGGTGGATACATTATTCTCGTTAAACAGATTAATTGCTCTGACCACGGCTCCAAGAAGCGTACTTCCGGTTTTAGGCGCCTTACACACGAGCAGACTAGCGTGTTGAGAGTAGAAATACACTGGAGTTCTGCCATTGATGACATGTTTAGTCCAATCCAGCTGTTGACAGGTGTTGTTGATATACTGAGCTCTCCTTCTCATGTCAACTCTGGCTAATGCGTTCTTCTGTTTCACAATATCATGAATATGGTGTTGACTAAATGGATCTGAAATATCAAAAAAATATATAAGTGACCGACGTTATTACTTTGAGTGTGATTGTTTTGTGAACTTATTACGACCAGTACATGCTTATTTTTTGATAATATTTAATAGATGTGTTTTAACGCGGTATTTGTATAATCTGTTGAGCTACTGGGTCACAGTCTGCCGGGATAGTATTTAGAGTAAGTATACAGGGACGTTTTAACATCAGCCATATTTATCACTGTGCCTTGGTATTACATAACACAACATAGGGGGTGTCTTTGTCATATGGCAACATTCTTCCTATCCGAGGGTAGAGCGAGAACAAGTTCTCGTGAGTTCTCGCCTAAACAACGTGACATAAGAACAAATATGGCGATGGCCGGAGTAGGGAACTTGAAAATATTAGCAATTTATCATTTTATAGATGATCTTAACATTGAAGATGAAATCGAATCGGAGACACCGCTGTTTATGCAAATAAAAATCCTGGAAAAAGCCCACACTTTTTGATATTGAACGTTAATTGTTTGAAAAATAATTTAGATTCAATAAGATAAATTTCTCTTATTTAATGTAATCAATATTTTTATGCCTTAACATAAGTGACACTCGTGCCAGCCAAAGTTTCTCGCATTTCTAAACGTGACGGTAATTTTACGTCAATATAGAGAAATCATTGGAAATTCGTCAATAAACAAAATTCACAGCATTTTACGACCCGATAGTACTTAAAAATGTATAATTCATATTTACATCAGTATTTTGTCTTATCATCACACTTCACGGTCACAGACAAGAAAGTTAAATTAAAGTGAAAGGCTAACCATTACTTTAAATTTGCCGCCATTTTGTGTTCGTTTGTTCTTTATGATTCTGCTTTGGAGTAGGTGTGAGATTTTGTTCTGAGTATCTTCTTGTATTTAAAAACATGCTTGCGTAGAACGACTGTATCGCCATTTTTGAATTTCAACCGAGGAAAGTTAGTTTGAGGAGAGATTAATAACTGTAATAATGCTTGAACACATATTCTGTTTTGATATCAAATAAAAACTTAAGTTAAATCTAATAACAACTCATTATTCTTATTTAGAAATTCGACAACTGCTTAAGAGAAACTTCGTTTAACTTAACATTTCATTAAAAACTTTGTTTAATAACTTTAAATTTCATTGCAAACTTTGTTTAAAAGCTTTACATTTCATTGTAAACTTTGTTTCACTTTACATTTCATTGTAAAAAAATTTGTTTAATAACTTCACATTTCATTGTAAACTTTGTTTAATAACTTTACATTCCATTGAAAACTTTGTTTAATAGCTTCACATTTCATTGTAAACTTTGTTTAATAACTTTACATTCCATTGAAAACTTTGTTTAATAGCTTCACATTTCATTGTAAACTTTGTTTAATATCTTTCCATACCATTGTAAACTTTGTTTAACTTGACATTTCATTGTAGACTTTGTTTAACTTTACATTTCATTGTAAACTTTGTTTAACTTTACATTTTATCGTTAACTTTGTTTAATAACTTTACATTTCATTGTAAACTTTGTTTAATAGCTTTATATTTCATTGTAAACTTTGTTTAATAATTTGATATTTCATTGTAAACTTTGTTTAACTTGACATTTCATTGTAAACTTTGTTTAATAACTTTACATTTCATTGTAAACTTTATTTAATAGCTTTTCATTTCATTGTAAACTTTGTTTAACTTAACATTTCATTGTAAATTTTTTTAAACAGCTTTACATTCCATGTAAATTTTGTTTAATAATTTTACATTTCATTATAAACTTTGTTTTATAACTTTACATTTCATTGTAAACTTTGTTTCTCTTTAAATTTCATTGTTAACTTTGCTTAATAACTTAACTTTTATTGTAAACTTTGTTTAATAGCTTTACATTTCATTGTAAACTTTGTTTAACTTTACATTTCATTGTAAACTTTGTTTCACTTTACATTTCATTGTAAACTTTGTTTAACTTGACATCTTTCTCTTTAAATTTCATTGTTAACTTTGCTTAATAACTTAACTTTTATTGTAAACTTTGTTTAATAGCTTTACATTTCATTGTAAACTTTGTTTAATACTTTACATTTCATTGTAAACTTTGTTTAATAACTTTACATTTCATTGTAAACTTTGTTTAACTTGACATTTCATTGTAAACTTTGTTTAATAGCTTTACATTTCATTGTAAACTTTGTTTAATAACTTTACATTTCATTGTAAACTTTGTTTCACTTTATATTTCATTGTAAACTTTGTTTCACTTTACATTTCATTATAAACTTTGTTTAATAGGTTTTCATTTCATTGTAAACTTTGTTTAATAGCTTTACATTTCATTGTAAACTTTGTTTAATAACTTTACATTTCATTGTAATTTTTGTTTAATAACTTTACATTTCATTGTAAACTTTGTTTAATAACTTTACATTTCATTGTAAACTTTGTTTAATAACTTTACATTTCATTGTAAACTTTGTTTAAAAGGTTTTCATTTCATTGTAAACTTTGTTTAATAACTTAACTTTCATTGTAAACTTTGTTTCACTTTACATTTCATTGTAAACTTTGTTTCACTTTTCATTTCATTGTAAACTTTGTTTAATAACTTTACATTTCATTGTAAACTTTGTTTAATAACTTTACATTTCATTGTAAACTTTGTTTAATAACTTTACATTTCATTGTAAACTTTGTTTAACTTGACATTTCATTGTAAACTTTGTTTAATAACTTTACATTTCATTGTAAACTTCGTTTAACTTAGCATTTCATTAAAAACTTTGTTTAATAACTTTAAATTTTATTGTAAACTTTGTTTAATAACTTTACATTTCATTGTAAAATTTGTTTCACTTTACAATTCATTGTAAACTTTGTTTAATAACTTTACATTTCATTGTAAACTTTGTTTAATAACTTTACATTTCATTGTAAACTTTGTTTAACTTGACATTTCATTGTAAACTTTGTTTAATAACTTGACATTTCATTGTAAACTTTGTTTAACTTTACATTTCATTGTAAACTCTGTTTAATAACTTTACATTTCATTGTAAACTTTGTTTAACTTGACATTTCATTGTAAACTTTGTTTAATAACTTTACATTTCATTGTAAACTTTGTTTAAACTTTACATTTCATTGTAAACTTTGTTTAATAACTTTACATTTCATTGTAAACTTTGTTTAATAACTTTACATTTCATTGTAAACTTTGTTTAACTTGACATTTCATTGTAAACTTTGTTTCACTTTACATTTCATTGTAAACTTTGTTTAATAACTTTACATTTCATTGTAAACTTTGTTTAATAACTTAACTTTTATTGTAAACTTTGTTTAATAACTTTACATTTCATTGTAAACTTTGTTTTATAACTTTACATTTCATTGTAAACTTGGTTTCACTTTACATTTCATTGTAAACTTTGTTTGATAACTTTACATTTCATTGTAAACTTTGTTTAATAACGTAACTTTCATTGTAAACTTTGTTTAATAGCTTTACATTTCATTGTAAACTTTGTTTAACTTGACATTCCATTGTAAACTTTGTTTAATAACTTTACATTTCATTGTAAACTTTGTTTTATAACTTTACATTTCATTGTAAACTTTGTTTAACTTGACATTCAATTGTAAACTTTGTTTAATAAGTTTTCATTTCATTGTAAACTTTGTTTAATAGCTTTACATTTCATTGTAAACTTTGTTTAATAACTTTACATTTCATTGTAAACTTTGTTTAATAGCTTTACATTTCATTGTAAACTTTGTTTAATAACTTTACATTTCATTGTAAACTTTGTTTAATAACTTTACATTTCATTGTAAACTTTGTTTCACTTTATATTTCATTGTAAACTTTGTTTCACTTTACATTTCATTATAAACTTTGTTTAATAGGTTTTCATTTCATTGTAAACTTTGTTTAATAGCTTTACATTTCATTGTAAACTTTGTTTAATAACTTTACATTTCATTGTAATTTTTGTTTAATAACTTTACATTTCATTGTAAACTTTGTTTAATAACTTTACATTTCATTGTAAACTTTGTTTAATAACTTTACATTTCATTGTAAACTTTGTTTAAAAGGTTTTCATTTCATTGTAAACTTTGTTTAATAACTTAACTTTCATTGTAAACTTTGTTTCACTTTACATTTCATTGTAAACTTTGTTTCACTTTTCATTTCATTGTAAACTTTGTTTAATAACGTAACTTTCATTGTAAACTTTGTTTAATAACTTTACATTTCATTGTAAACTTTGTTTAATAACTTTACATTTCATTGTAAACTTTGTTTCACTTTACATTTCATTGTAAACTTTGTTTAATAACTTTACATTTCATTGTAAACTTTGTTTAACTTTACATTTCATTGTAAACTTTGTTTAATAACTTTACATTTCATTATAAACTTTGTTTAATAACTTTACATTTCATTGTAAACTTTGTTTTATAACTTTACATTTCATTGTAAACTTTGTTTCACTTTACATTTCATTGTAAACTTTGTTTAATAACTTTACATTTCATTGTAAACTTTGTTTAACTTGACATTTCATTGTAAACTTTGTTTAATAACTTTACATTTCATTGTAAACTTCGTTTAACTTAACATTTCATTAAAAACTTTGTTTAATAACTTTACATTTCATTATAAACTTTGTTTAATAACTTTACATTTCATTGTAAACTTTGTTTAACTTTACATTTCATTGTAAACTTTGTTTAACTTTACATTTCATTGTAAACTTTGTTTAATAACTTTACATTTCATTGTAAACTTTGTTTAATAACTTTACATTTCATTGTAAACTTTGTTTAACTTGACATTTCATTGTAAACTTTGTTTAATAACTTTACATTTCATTGTAAACTTTGTTTCACTTTACATTTCATTATAAACTTTGTTTAATAACTTAACTTTCATGGTAAACTTTGTTTCACTTTACATTTCATTATAAACTTTGTTTAATAACTTTACATTTCATTGTAAACTTTGTTTAATAACTTTACATTTCATTGTAAACTTTGTTTAATAACTTTACATTTCATTGTAAACTTTGTTTAACTTTACATTTCATTGTAAACTTTGTTTAACTTGACATTTCATTGTAAACTTTGTTTAATAACTTTACATTTCATTGTAAACTTTGTTTAATAACTTTACATTTCATTGTAAACTTTGTTTAATAACTTTACATTTCATTGTAAACTTTGTTTAATAACTTTACATTTCATTGTAAACTTTGTTTCACTTTACATTTCATTGTAAACTTTGTTTAATAACTTTACATTTCATTGTAAACTTTGTTTAATAACTTAACTTTTATTGTAAACTTTGTTTAATAACTTTACATTTCATTGTAAACTTTGTTTAATAACTTTACATTTCATTGTAAACTTTGTTTCACTTTACATTTCATTGTAAACTTTGTTTAATAACTTTACATTTCATTGTAAACTTTGTTTAATAACTTTACATTTCATTGTAAACTTTGTTTAACTTTACATTCCATTGTAAACTTTGTTTAATAGGTTTTCATTTCATTGTAAACTTTGTTTAATAGCTTTACATTTCATTGTAAACTTTGTTTAATAACTTTACATTTCATTGTAAACTTTGTTTAATAACTTTACATTTCATTGTAAACTTTGTTTAATAACTTTACATTTCATTGTAAACTTTGTTTAATAACTTTACATTTCATTGTAAACTTTGTTTAATAACTTTACATTTCATTGTAAACTTTGTTTAACTTGACATTTCATTGTAAACTTTGTTTAACTTGACATTTCATTGTAAACTTTGTTTAATAACTTTACATTTCATTATAAACTTTGTTTAATAACTTTACATTTCATTGTAAACTTTGTTTAATAACTTTACATTTCATTGTAAACTTTGTTTAATAACTTTACATTTCATTGTAAACTTTGTTTAATAACTTTACATTTCATTGTAAACTTTGTTTAATAACTTTACATTTCATCGTAAACTTTGTTTAATAACTTTATATTTCATTGTAAACTTTGTTTAATAGGTTTTCATTTCATTGTAAACTTTGTTTAATAACTTAACTTTCATTGTAAACTTTGTTTCACTTTACATTTCATTGTAAACTTTGTTTCACTTTACATTTCATTGTAAACTTTGTTTAATAACGTAACTTTCATTTTAAACTTTGTTTAATAACTTTACATTTCATTATAAACTTTGTTTAATAACTTTACATTTCATTGTAAACTTTGTTTCACTTTACATTTCATTATAAACTTTGTTTAATAACTTAACTTTCATGGTAAACTTTGTTTCACTTTACATTTCATTATAAACTTTGTTTAATAACTTTACATTTCATTGTAAACTTTGTTTAATAACTTTACATTTCATTGTAAACTTTGTTTAATACTTTACATTTCATTGTAAACTTTGTTTAACTTTACATTTCATTGTAAACTTTGTTTAACTTGACATTTCATTGTAAACTTTGTTTAACTTGACATTTCATTGTAAACTTTGTTTAACTTGACATTTCATTTTAAACTTTGTTTAATAACTTTAAATTTCATTATAAACTTTGTTTAGTAACTTTACATTTCATTGTAAACTTTGTTTCACTTTACATTTCATTGTAAACTTTGTTTAATAACTTTACATTTCATTGTAAACTTTGTTTAATAGCTTTACATTTCATTGTAAACTTTGTTTAATAGCTTTACATTTCATTGTAAACTTTGTTTAATAACTTGACATTTCATTGTAAACTTTGTTTAATAACTTTACATTTCATTGTAAACTTTGTTTAATAACTTTACATTTCATTGTAAACTTTGTTTCACTTTACATTTCATTATAAACTTTGTTTAATAACTTTTACATTTCATTGTAAACTTTGTTTAATAGCTTTACATTTCATTGTAAACTTTGTTTAATAACTTTACATTTCATTGTAAACTTTGTTTAATAACTTTACATTTCATTGTAAACTTTGTTTCACTTTACATTTCATTGTAAACTTTGTTTAATAGCTTTACATTTCATTGTAAACTTTGTTTAATAACTTTACATTTCATTGTAAACTTTGTTTCACTTTACATTTCATTGTAAACTTTGTTTAATAACTTTACATTTCATTGTAAACTTTCTTATGTATGTCACTGTTTTAGACCATCTCGCTCCTGGAGATAGTCTGGTCTGGCACTGGGTTTGTATTAATACATATTCGCGATTACGTTAATATATTTACATATGCCATTGTGCCCCTATATAGTCAACGGGAGGGGAGTTCAAATTAACGTAGTATAAATACAAACCCAGATCAGGATCGAACTATTTCTACAGTTCACGCCCGGTAAGATTTTGCGTCATATGATAATCTAAATAAATTTTAATTACGCCTACTTAATTTGCACTATACCCTTTCACAGATGACATATTTGTTTTAAACTGATAATAAACTAAAAAAACTGATTTCGGTCTTCTATTGGTCTCAAGACTGATCTGCAGTCGACACAAACAATATTATGCGCGTCAGTACTTAAATAAAGAGTTAATATTAGATCCAATTAAATATGTATTTGGCATAAAAATGAAATATGTGTTCAAGCATTGTAACGTAAATAAACAACAAAATGAATCGCTGGTCGGGGCTACAACTGATGGACTTTCCTAGGGAATGTTCGAGAATTCCATAGTTACGTCAGTATGTGTTTACGGTCACTTATAATTATCTCACATAAATACAAATGTATACAGAACATCTGATTGTCGGAGAATAATTCTGGGAGCGTCTAAGCCAATAATAGATTAATAGATCATGTGCAGGTTTCCAAAAAAGCAGCTCAACAGTCATACCATCAATAGGCTATATGCCACTATCACTGTAACTTTCTTCGGTTGAAAATCAAATATGGCGGCTTGTTCCATTTCGGACCGCACATTAGGTACATTGTATATCCTGACAACGATACATACCGGTAGTCGTTCCGCCTCGGTTATCTCAATTTTTGTTCAAAATATACATTATTGATACTTGATCAAATTGAACAAAAAATATATTCTAATAAAAATTGAAAGGTGTTATTGTTATGTTTCAAATAAAACTGGAGCTTCTTCGGCCATCCTGACTACCGTAGTTACCCAACTTAGCAACCAACATCGTTTTAAATTTGATGACGACCATGTAAAAGTAGACTTAATTATGGAAATATATAGATTGAATGTTGTTTTGACGCAACTGGATACATACAAAGTCTACATGTAGCGCTAACGCGCTACATTGAATATGTCTGTATCCAATTGCATTCATACCACCTATAACGGAACGCAACGATTCTTCTACTGCCTGTGTACTTGGTAGGGATATGTAAATATATTTCCATTGGGTCGGGACTGATACTTTATAACTTTACCAAACGAAAAGGGGATTTATGAGATAATGATTCTCCTATAACTCCCGTTGGGGTAGTAATTTGTAGAAGATGTTTCGTGACGTCGTTCTGACCGACACCATGACTTAATGTCGCATTGTGCATTTTTTGTGCGTACTGGCATGCTACCAGATTGGAAAACCCCAATTGTTCTATGTTATTTACAAGACAATCTGTAGTTGTGAGTTTAAAATGTTGAACATCCAAAAATTGGATTACGTTGATCAAAATGCTGGCAGTGTAATGATGATTTTATGTTTATTCCCATGGACTTGTAATTCTTTACCACGAATGACATCCAGAGTACTTAAGACTTCGGAGGTACTTATGACGTCACGAAAAGAAGCTCCACTGACGGGAGTAGCGTGGAATTTTATTTGGTAACAGCGATATCAGAGTACATTGTAGGTTGGACTTTATAAAAGCGTCATTCAATTTGTCTACAATCCTGGGAGATAGTAAACGATCACAAATTCCCAAAGAAGGCATTTTAATGCTCAAATGTTACAATGTAATACTTACTAAATCTCCTTGAGGAGAGGATTTTGTACATGGACGATGTCACACTGGATTCATCTTCTGAAATAGAATTGATAAATGTTAATTGTTCAAAGTAATATACAGTTAAGGAATGGAACACATATAGAGCTCTCCCGACAAGTGACTATTTTTGTCGAGTTATACAATACAAATACATGTAATGATACAATCAGAGTATCATTTTGACTGCAAGTAATATGTTTAAAGTACACAAAGCTACAGTGTAATTATGATAATTATGACCCATAAAACGGTGCCTTTAAGAGTTATTCACCTATTCTATCAACCATTAGAATAGTGACGTTAGTTTACACTCATATTAAAGTAGGTTTTTGAACAATCTAAAACTAAAAAAAAGTGTGAAGGAATATTCATTATACATCTTAATCATATTCTTTTTTTTTTAGAAAAAAAGCTCATTCTCAAATTTATCATATTTTACCACAAACAATAAATGGTGTGATGTAATGCCTTTACCAACAATACAATAGTGATTCATTAGATTTTTAAATATATCGAATGTCTTTTTGATCATTTTATCATTAATCTAACATGATACGCCTTTTGACGGCAAACGTAAGTTAAGGTAAATAAAAATCATAAATAAATATTACCATGACAATTACTTGATAATTAATAATGTGTAATGGAAACAAAGATTGTTCCATTAATTTTTATTTAAGGTTTATGGAGAGATATATCACAATAATATTGGTATACTCTAAATAAACTATTTAAATGTATCCTTATACACGGCGACGTATTCTTTGCGTTATTGGCTGATGATAATATTTTAAGCGAATGAGAATGGTTGTTACAAACAAGAATAAATTGTGTGTAGATAGCAAAGATTCATTCATTTTATTCCGTAGTCCTTTCGGCCTAGAGGCGAAAATAACAGCAAGTATTTATCATTGCAACGTACAAATCCATATAAGGACAGTGATCAACAAATATTGGAATATAGCATAGATTTATAATAGTAATAATAAGATTCAAAATGTAATAATAATATATTATGAATTCAATGAGTGACAGTTTTTAAACTCAAATCTAATAAATGAAAGCTAATGAACAAGGACACTTATATTACACGTGTTATATACTAGGTATATATATATCAATAAGACTTTCAATTCCTCCTTAGAATAAGTATTGCTTGACTAATACTAATATACTGAAAAATACGATCATATATATATATAATAGGTGTGAATATTATGAGATTTATTTTATAAAATTTAGATATTTCTTTCATCCGATGATCTGAGTAATAAGTAGAGATGGATCAGGTTCTATATACATTTGGCATTCTCAATAGTTTTGTAAATTGTAGATTTTTTTCCCTGTGGTCTGTAGTGTTTGTACTAAATGATAAATAAATCTTTTTCTTGAGTCCACGCTTTGTAAATGTAAAATCCATATTTTAGAGTATTGGATCAAAGACCGTTTAATCCTAAACATTCTGACAGGAATTACAATATATTTCTCCTAAATTACATCCTTGTAAATATGTGCCTATGGTGTTGACGAAGTGTTTGGACTGTGTGTGGATGTGTAGGGTGTAAAGGTCACGATTCTAAAGTGACGCAACAACAACTTCCTTATCCATATTATATAAGTGCCCACTTCCTACTTGCAGAAATTACAGCCCGAGGACACATTATAAAATTATACATGTAATCATATTCAGGTAGGTACTGGTCGCAGGTACGTTCGTACCTTACTGCTTATTGTATTTCATAGCATCCTTATACTAGATATATTCCACGACTCCTGAAAAGGATTTCCAATCTTCGGCATATTTTTTTAATATATTTTGATCATTTTCAATGCACAAATCTAATTAATAGAAATATAAATATGATATGTATATGATACCCTTTATGTGTGTATAAGGTTTACGACTGATGTAAGTTGTCTAACCGCCTACGGATATAATATTTATACCATTAAACATACTGGCGTCTTCAAATCAAACAAAGAACTGTTTGATTACTTGCCAGGGGCACGGACGAAATGCAAAGGACCTCTTTCAAGAACAATGGAAATTTGCCCACGAACCAATTTTATTAAAACTAAATATTACATGTAGCAACATTAATGCAAACCCTTGAAATACGTTTAAAAAATTCCCAGTGGCCTGTGCTGTGGCCAAATGAATGTTGCCCAGTAGAGGTGTATGACAGGGTTCCCTTTTTGATCCAAAAAGGTATCAAAATAATGTTTTATGTCATAAAACTGTAGTATTTTCTGAAGAGTATAAATAATTGCACTCAAACTGGAAGTGGGTGAATCACTATTGTTAATAATTGACATGACCGAAAATAACACAAAAAATTTCGATATTTTCTATCTTTAAAATGTAGCCAAAATTTTATTTTTTTCACATTTTGCCTACATATTTGTGATCATGATATGTAATTATTTATACTCTTCAGAAAATAATACAGTTTTATGACATAAAACATTATTTTGATACCCTTTTAGATCAAAAAGGGAACCCTGTCAAACACCTCTACTGGGCAGCTTTAATTTGGCCATATCACAGGCCCCTGGGACCTTTTGAATTTATTAAACGTATTTCAAGGGTTTGCATTTATGTTGCTACATATAACATTTAATTTCAATAAAATTGGTTCGTGGGCAAATTTCCATTGTTCGTGAAAGAGGTCCTTTGACCACTAAAATTACGTATCACAGTGTACATTCGCTAACATTAAAATAACAACGCTGTGCTCGAAAATAGACTTTGTTATTCGATTTAAATTGAAATCCACGTCGATCAGCTGTCGCTTACGTTTGTTAACTTAGGACAAAGACATGCGACATCTGAGTAAAAAAATACATTACTACATGATGTAGATTACTTAAACAGTATCCTCGCTTTTATTGATTACGTACAAGGTTAGTTTATAGTAATGGCACAACTGACAAGACTAGGCGCTTCTTAAGCCACCCTTCTCGTCATACTGTCTATAAGTTTTACGTTTTTGTTGATTATAGACAGACTGTTGTTATGGTCTACAATAGTCTATGATAAGATATACCACCATGTCGATATATAATGTTGATGCTGTAGTGGGTCGCAACTCCATAGTACGGTTTCATATTTCAAAAATCACATACAAGACTTTCGAGTAACTAGCATAAATCTTTTTTATATCCTTTAAATTAAAACAATTTTGTATAGTAAACCCAACTAGAGAAAGAAAACAAACAGTGCATATCCCTATTGTAAGAATTAGGCTACGGTAACTGTGTCAGAGAAATTGAAAGTAACAGAAATAAGACAATAACCGTTATATGTGGTACTTACCATGACTGTAGGATTTCCGAGAGAAGTACATCCATATCATTGTAAATAGCATCACTATTATAAGTAATTTGCTTACTGTATATCTAGTTCTCATCCTGTCATTAGATGGTCACTAACAGTATGTGGTCAGAGGAATAATACACAACAATACAGATTTTACTCCTGCTCGATTTTCTCAGACGTCCAGCACTGACCATATCATTGTTATATAGTGACAAGGACGTGTCTAGATGATATGGAACACAATGGAAATATTAATGAGAGAGCGCTTGATATCGAATATTAAATCAGCTGTAGATAATGGATAACCATAAACGCGCGAGCATAAAATATTTAGATAGATTCACACCCGATGAAATAAATGTACACAATTATATGTAGACTGGCAATGAAAGTAAATCCACATCCTACCACCGGCTTCCTTGATTCCAAATCAGTCGGCCGTGTCGGACATCGAGCATGACCTGTCGCTAGCTGCTGCCGATGTGACGAGATATCGATCAGTCATCTGGGTACACGTACTTCGGACTGAAACTTCCTAAATCTTAAATTCCAACAGGAAATATGAATTGCTTCAAATTGTTCTGACCTCTAAAATAATTAAACAGCTATACCGGAGATTCAGATTGTAATTAATTCTCGGACACTACCTAAAGGATACGTGTAAGCAATAAGTTATATGTGACTTCATTTGCGTATTTATGTATAATTATTATTCTGCATAATATATTGGTTGGAGACGTGTACCATATATAGAACGTTTGAATGTAATCCAAATCAACGATTTGATAGATTTTATTTACAGGATTAGGCTATTATTGTAATAATGATGAGCTTAAACTAATAACTGACTTAACTCATCATCGTACATTAACTGACTTAACTAATCATCGTACATTAACTGACTTAACTCATCATCGTCCATTAACTGACTTAACTCATCATCGTACATTAACTGACTTAACTCATCATCGTACATTAACTGACTTAACTCATCATCGTACATTAACTGACTTAACTCATCATCGTACATTAACTGACTTAACTCATCATCGTACATTAACTGACTTAACTCATCATCGTACATTAACTGACTTAACTCATCATCGTACGTTAACTGACTTAACTCATCATCGTACATTAACTGACTTAACTCATCATCGTACATTAACTGACTTAACTCATCATCGTACATTAACTGACTTAACTCATCATCGTACGTTAACTGACTTAACTCATCATCGTACATTAACTGACTTAACTCATCATCGTATATTAAATGACTTAACTCATCATCGTACATTAACTGACTTAACTCATCATCGTACATTAACTGACTTAACTCATCATCGTATATTAACTGACTTAACTCATCATCGTACATTAACTGACTTAACTCATCATCGTACATTAACTGACTTAACTCATCATCGTATATTAACTGACTTAACTCATCATCGTACATTAACTGACTTAACTCATCATCGTATATTAACTGACTTAAACTCATCATCGTATATTAACTGACTTAACTCATCATCGTACATTAACTGACTTAACTCATCATCGTACATTAACTGACTTAACTCATCATCGTACATTACCTGACTTAAATCATCATCGTACATTAACTGACTTAACTCATCATCGTACATTAACTGACTTAACTCATCATCGTATATTAACTGACTTTAACTCATCATCGTACATTATAACTGACTTAACTCATCATCGTACATTAACTGACTTAACTCATCATCGTACATTAACTGACTTAACTCATCATCGTACATTAACTGACTTAACTCATCATCGTACATTACCTGACTTAACTCATCATCGTATATTAACTGACTTAACTCATCATCGTATATTAACTGACTTAACTCATCATCGTATATTAACTGACTTAACTCATCATCGTACATTAACTGACTTAACTCATCATCGTACTTAACTGACTTAACTCATCATCGTACATTAACTGACTTAACTCATCATCGTACATTAACTGACTTAACTCATCATCGTACATTAACTGACTTAACTCATCATCGTATATTAACTGACTTAACTCATCATCGCACATTAACTGACTTAACTCATCATCGTACATTAACTGACTTAACTCATCATCGTACATTAACTGACTTAACTCATCATCGTACATTAACTGACTTAACTCATCATCGTATATTAACTGACTTAACTCATCATCGTACATTAACTGACTTAACTCATCATCGTACATTAACTGACTTAACTCATCATCGTACATTAACTGACTTAACTCATCATCGTACATTAACTGACTTAACTCATCATCGTACGTTAACTGACTTAACTCATCATAGTACATTAACTGACTTAACTCATCATCATCGTACATTAACTGACTTAACTCATCATCGTACATTAACTGACTTAACTCATCATCGTACATTAACTGACTTAACTCATCATCGTACATTAACTGACTTAACTCATCATCGTACATTAACTGACTTAACTCATCATCGTACATTAACTGACTTAACTCATCATCGTACATTAACTGACTTAACTCATCATCGTACATTAACTGACTTAACTCATCATCGTACATTAACTGACTTAACTCATCATCGTACATTAACTGACTTAACTCATCATCGTACATTAACTGACTTAACTCATCATCGTATATTAACTGACTTAACTCATCATCGTATATTAACTGATTTACTCATCATCGTACATTAACTGACTTAACTCATTATCGTACGTTAACTGACTTAACTCATCATCGTACATTAACTGACTTAACTCATCATCGTACATTAACTGACTTAACTCATCATCGTACATTAACTGACTTAACTCATCATCGTACATTAACTGACTTAACTCATCATCGTATATTAACTGACTTTACTCATCATCGTACATTAACTGACTTAACTCATCATCGTACATTAACTGACTTAACTCATCATCGTACATTAACTGACTTAACAATCATCGTACATTAACTGACTTAACTCATCATCGCATATTAACTGACTTAAACTCATCATCGTACATTAACTGACTTATCACATCATCATGTATATTAACAGACTTAACAATCATCGCACATTAACTGACTTATCTCATCATCATACATTAACTGACTTAACTCATCATCGTATATTAACTGACTTAACTCATCATCGTATATTAACTGACTTAACTCATCATCGTATATTAACTGACTTAACTCATCATCGTACATTAACTGACTTAACTCATCATCGTACATTAACTGACTTAACTCATCATCGTACATTAACTGACTTAACTCATCATCGTCCATTAACTGACTTAACTCATCATCGTACATTAACTGACTTAACTCATCATCGTATATTAACTGACTTAACTCATCATCGTATATTAACTGACTTAACTCATCATCGTACATTAACTGACTTAACTCATCATCGACATTAACTGACTTAACTCATCATCGTATATTAACTGACTTAACTCATCATCGCAATTAACTGACTTAACTCATCATCGTACATTAACTGACTTAACTCATCATCGTATATTAACTGACTTAACTCATCATCGTATATTAACTGACTTAACTCATCATCGCACATTAACTGACTTAACTCATCATCGTCCATTAACTGACTTAACTCATCATCGTCATTAACTGACTTAACTCATCATCGTACATTAACTGACTTAACTCATCATCGTACATTAACTGACTTAATCATCATCGTACATTAACTGACTTAACTCATCATCGTACATTAACTGACTTAACTCATCATCGTACATTAACTGACTTAACTATCATCGTATATACTAATCATCTCGTATATTAACTGACTTAACTCATCATCGTACATTAACTGACTTAACTCATCATCGTACATTAACGACTTAACTTCATCATGTACATTAACTGACTTAACTCATCATCATCGACTACTCATCATTAACTGACTTAACTCATCATCGTACATTAACTGACTTAACTCATCATCGTACATTAACTGACTTAACTCATCATCGTACATTAACTGACTTAACTATCATCGTACAATAACTGACTTAACTCATCATCGTATATTAACTGACTTAACTCATCATCGACATTAACTGACTTAACTCATCATCGTACATTAACTGACTTAACTCATCATCGTATATAACTGACTTAACTTATCATCGTATTAACTGACTTAACTCATCATCGTACTATTAACTGACTTAACTCATCATCGTATATTAACTGACTTAACTCATCATCGACTTAACTATCATTAACTGACTTAACTCATCATCGTACTTAACTGACTTAACTCATCATCGTATATTAACTGACTTAACTCATCATCGTACATTAACTGACTTAACTCATCATCGTACATTAACTGACTTAACTCATCATCGTATAATTAACTGACTTAACTCATCATCGATATTAACTGACTTAACTCATCATCGTATATTAACTGACTTAACTCATCATCGTACGTTAACTGACTTAACTCTCATCATAACGTATATTAACTGACTTAACTCATCATCGTACATTAACTGACTTAACTAATCATCGTACATTAACTGACTTAACTTATCATCGTACATTAACTGACTTAACTCATCATCGTATATTAACTGACTTAACTCATCATCGCACATTAACTGACTTAACTGACTTAACTCATCATCGCACATTAACTGACTTAACTCATCATCGTATATTAACTGACTTAACTATCATCGTATTAACTGACTTAACTCATCATCGTATATTAACTGACTTAACTCATCATCGTATATTAACTGACTAAACTCATCATCGTATATTAACTGACTTAACTCATCATCGCACATTAACTGACTTAACTCATCATCGTATATTAACTGACTTAACTCATCATCGTATATTAACTGACTAAACTCATCATCGTACATTAACTGACTTAACTCATCATCGCACATTAACTGACTAAACTCATCATCGTACATTAACTGTCCTAATTCGAATACAGCGTTGATAAAATAACTACCGCATTGTTTACATTAAAGTTTTTTTTACTTAGCGATGGGTTTAATTTCAATGTGGCTTATCTGAATGATCTTGAATTTTATAAGAAACCGAGGATAAGAGATATGAAGCTTCAGATAAATGTGTTATAGATGTAAAATTGTAGTATTTAGCCGCTAATGCTTCATATAGTTAGCGATGCATATGCCGTAAATCTCTAAATATTTATTATAAATATTTCAGGCAAAATGGATATATAATAATTCAGGATTGTAAGATTTTCATGATATAAGATGTGGGAAATTAAGTTACGTATATTTTTGGTATAATAGATATGCATGTTGATAATGTGATTTTGAAAAGAAAATGTAATAAAAAAAGTCAGAAGAGTACTAATGTTCTTGCTGTGACTTTATCACACAGGTGTTTCACTGGTAAATCGTTTTCTAAAAGAGACTATAACTTACCTGTAATTAGCCCCTATTGTTCTCTATTCGTCCTTATTAAAATAGGATATAGCTCGTCATTTACCTGTACAACATCGATCACCATGGGATGTGTTAATTAAACGCGTCCTAACACCCCTTCCTCCTCCCGACAGAAATAATAAATGTATTAATTATCAAAACTACAAAACTTAATGTGATTTTCACTTTTTTATTATTATTATCAGAAGCATATATCATATATGTATATATGTTTCTGTTATTATTATTTTCTGCGAAAGCAATTCAAATATTAACGAAACTGTCTTACAGAACATTAATGTCCAAAGCAAATTTTTTAGAAAAAATCCACGACAATTGAAAGATTACTCACGAAAATAGATAAAACAGATAATAAAAATATAAAAACGATATTACAGACACGCTGGGTAATATTGTTCTCGTTATGTTGAAAATTATCAACGTACGAAGAACGCAACTCGGGAGATTTGTAAATAAATTCGTGAAGTTTAAAAATCATTAACATGACGAGTTTGAACACGGAAAGAGGTGAGATTTGGCATCTACATGTAAATATTTTTTAAACGCAATTATTTATATATTAGTACTTGTATTTATATGAAAATGGAAAAGGGAATAAAAAGATGTAAACGTTTGCATTTCTTCAGATACAAGAATGTCCGTAATGTACGAGTATACCTACATCTACATGTAGAACACGTGTTCAGAATTCGAACTGAGCAGGTACGTTATATTGTAAGCCTTCACACGTACTGTACGCGTGTCAAATCAGACACAGATATACGTTTTTGTTCATATCAATAAAAAAAAACCTGGACAATTAACTTCTCACACGTGTTCGTTGTTATTTGCACCTTGAATCTCTTCAATGTCACGTAACTGATTCTAGTACCCCCTGTACCCTGTACCCTTACCCTGTACCCTGTACCCTGTACCCTGTACCCTCTACCCTGTACCCTGTACCCTGTACCCTCTACCCTGTACCCTCTACCCTGTACCCTCTACCCTCTACCCTGTACCCTGTACCCTGTACCCTCTACCCTGTACCCCCTACCCACTACATGAGTTGCTATTACGGACTATCGGCTTGCGCATGCGCGGGTTATGACGCCTTAGATGTTCGAGTGAATTACAATAGATTATGAAGGAATCTTATTACTTGATATAAAAGCAATTTTTCAATTACTTTCATACCAATGGCAGTCGGTAAATTTATTCCGAGTCATACTTGCATACCTTGTACCCTGTACCCTGTACCCTGTACCACTGTACCCCCTACCCACTACATGAGTTGCTATTACGGACTATCGGCTTGCGCATGCGCGGGTTATGACGCCTTAGATGTTCGAGTGAATTACAATAGATTATGAAGAAATCTTATTACTTGATATAAAAGCAATTTTTCAATTACTTTCATACCAATGGCAGTCGGTAAATTTATTCCGAGTCATACTTGCATACCTTGTACCATGTACCCTGTACCCTGTACCCTGTACCTTCTACCCTGTACCCTGTACCCTGTACCCTGTACCCTCTACCCTGTACCCCCTACCCACTACATGAGTTGCTATTACGGACTATCGGCTTGCGCATGCGCGGGTTATGACGCCTTAGATGTTCGAGTGAATTACAATAGATTATGAAGGAATCTTATTACTTGATATAAAAGCAATTTTTCAATTACTTTCATACCAATGGCAGTCGGTAAATTTATTCCGAGTCATACTTGCATACCCTGTACCCTGTACCCTGTACCCTGTACCCTCTACCCTGTACCCGCTACCCTGTACCCTCTACCCTGTACCCCCTACCCACTACATGAGTTGCTATTACGGACTATCGGCTTGCGCCTGCGCAGGTTATGACGCCTAAGATGTTCGAGTGAATTACAATAGATTATGAAGAAATCTTATTACTTGATATAAAAGCAATTTTTCAATTACTTTCATACCAATGGCAGTCGGTAAATTTATTCCGAGTCATACTTGCATACCTTGTACCCTGTACCCTGTACCCTCTACCCTGTACCCTGTACCCTGTACCCTCTACCCTGTACCCCCTACCCACTACATGAGTTGCTATTACGGACTATCGGCTTGCGCATGCGCGGGTTATGACGCCTTAGATGTTCGAGTGAATTACAATAGATTATGAAGAAATCTTATTACTTGATATAAAAGCAATTTTTCAATTACTTTCATACCAATGGCAGTCGGTAAATTTATTCCGAGTCATACTTGCATACCTTGTACCCTGTACCCTGAACCCTGTACCCTGTACCCCCTACCCACTACATGAGTTGCTATTACGGACTATCGGCTTGCGCATGCGCGGGTTATGACGCCTTAGATGTTCGAGTGAATTACAATAGATTATGAAGAAATCTTATTACTTGATATAAAAGCAATTTTTCAATTACTTTCATACCAATGGCAGTCGGTAAATTTATTCCGAGTCATACTTGCATACCTTGTACCCTGTACCCTGTACCCTGTACCTTCTACCCTGTACCCTGTACCCTGTACCCTGTACCCTCTACCCTGTACCCCCTACCCACTACATGAGTTGCTATTACGGACTATCGGCTTGCGCATGCGCGGGTTATGACGCCTTAGATGTTCGAGTGAATTACAATAGATTATGAAGGAATCTTATTACTTGATATAAAAGCAATTTTTCAATTACTTTCATACCAATGGCAGTCGGTAAATTTATTCCGAGTCATACTTGCATACCCTGTACCCTGTACCCTGTACCCTGTACCCTGTACCTTACCCTGTACCCTGTACCCTGTACCCTGTACCCTGTACCCTGTACCCGCTACCCTGTACCCTCTACCCTGTACCCCCTACCCACTACATGAGTTGCTATTACGGACTATCGGCTTGCGCCTGCGCAGGTTATGACGCCTAAGATGTTCGAGTGAATTACAATAGATTATGAAGGAATCTTATTACTTGATATAAAAGCAATTTTTCAATTACTTTCATACCAATGGCAGTCGGTAAATTTATTCCGAGTCATACTTGCATACCTTGTACCCTGTACCCTCTACCCTCTACCCTGTACCCTGTACCCTGTACCCTCTACCCTGTACCCCCTACCCACTACATGAGTTGCTATTACGGACTATCGGCTTGCGCATGCGCGGGTTATGACGCCTTAGATGTTCGAGTGAATTACAATAGATTATGAAGAAATCTTATTACTTGATATAAAAGCAATTTTTCAATTACTTTCATACCAATGGCAGTCGGTAAATTTATTCCGAGTCATACTTGCATACCTTGTACCCTGTACCCTGTACCCTGTACCCTGTACCCCCTACCCACTACATGAGTTGCTATTACGGACTATCGGCTTGCGCATGCGCGGGTTATGACGCCTTAGATGTTCGAGTGAATTACAATAGATTATGAAGGAATCTTATTACTTGATATAAAAGCAATTTTTCAATTACTTTCATACCAATGGCAGTCGGTAAATTTATTCCGAGTCATACTTGCATACCTTGTACCCTGTACCCTGTACCCTGTACCCTCTACCCTGTACCCTGTACCCTGTACCCTCTACCCTGTACCCCCTACCCACTACATGAGTTGCTATTACGGACTATCGGCTTGCGCATGCGCGGGTTATGACGCCTTAGATGTTCGAGTGAATTACAATAGATTATGAAGGAATCTTATTACTTGATATAAAAGCAATTTTTCAATTACTTTCATACCAATGGCAGTCGGTAAATTTATTCCGAGTCATACTTGCATACCTTGTACCCTGTACCCTGTACCCTGTACCCTGTACCCCCTACCCAATCTCATCCCATCCACAATACTCTATGCCTAAGTTTATAATATGCAAATTATATATATATATTGCTCAATATAATCTATTATAATATATATATATATAACATTTTTTTCTGGTAAATTATGGCACCAGATGAACAGTATTCTTACAAAATTGACATTTTACAAAATTAGATCACTGTGACCTATATTTTGACACTTAAGTTTTATTTTCAAAAAAAGTTTTATTTTTAACATATAAATGCATGTAAAATCATTCAAAAATATCATTTGGTTCCAACAAAACTGGACAAAACCGAAAATTATCCATCCTGTTTAACCCCCCCATAACTCACAAGGGACTCCGACCTGACCTGAATCATATGTCATATCATGATGTCCTAAACCCCGGGTATCTGTAAACAAAAAATAATGCTTATCGGTCATGCCAACCAGAGGGCCCAAATTGACACTCCTCCTTTAAATCAATTCTTATTGATTGTATTGATTGAAGGAGGAACAAAATCTGCAAAGGCACAAGATCTTTCACGCAAAGGCGATTCAAAGACAGGGCCCCAGAAATATTGGTTATTGAAGTGTCATTCCTATCCCGTGTGCGAAATTTGACCATCAACGACATCGATCAAAGACTGACTGTGCAAGAGAAGAGGTAAGGACCATTAATCGTATCAATTGAATACACATTTAATGAAGTTATGATGAAAAATAGTATATATTGTACTAAATGGTTTGACAATACTGAAAATCTGGAGGAGAATATTCAATTATATTATATTTCTATCTGAACAGTAGAAAACAATATTCCATTCCGCTACAATGTACTATTTATTCAAATTTACCTAAAATTTAAACGTTCCAAATCGCTATATTGTCACAAACTAATCAATTTGACTTTGTCCGATATTCGCCTGACTATAAATTTATGTCACTTAGGCGATAATCCGCCACCAAAGCATAGCCTTCATTCATTGTAAGATGTAAAACGAAACGCATCAACAAAAAGGGTATGGTTTAAAATTAATTTTCTGTATTAATCATCTCAGATGACTCTATTTAGTGTAGGTTTTACTTGTTGGTATACATGTACATAAACTCGCATTAAAAAGTAGTTTTCATCTTTTTTGTTCCAGTTATGCACTTTTTGCTGTAACTATCTGTAGGAGGTCCCATTTCATTGCCAAGATCAAATTTGCGGGATCCTGGTACGAGTACGACGGATTAAGTGAGTCCATTAAAGCAGGGACCAGCTTTCAAGGCACAATGAACTTTGCTGTTTTTGTCTCCTGTTAGATTTGTTAGACTTCTCTGCTGAAGGAAATTTTGTTCAAACCTTGTCGAAAGGTTGGTTGTGACATTTGAGTGTTGTTCAAGTGGTTTTAATTGTTAATATTTAAGCATTAATGTTTATTTAGATATTACATGTATTGGGTTTGAAAAACAATTTGTTTGCAAACTGTGTGAATCAGTGATTTTTTAAGGGATTCATTTTTCCGAATCAATACGCAATGTCTTTGTGACGTCACGATAACGTCGGGGTTTCGCGCCATTCTCGGATTCAAAAACGTATTGACCAATCAGAAAGCCAGTTTAGCTATGAAAACGAAGAGAAATTAAGTATAAATGTTTCGAAAAGCAACAAATATTGTGATTGGAAAAAAAGCCCAACAAATATACCTACCCTCAATTTGTATGCATGTTTTTATAATTACTTTTTAATTGTTTTTATACTAAATTCTACTATTTGATTGGTAGGTTCTTTTTCTTCGTACTATTTTGAAGAAAATTCGAGAATGGCGTGAAAACTCGACGTTATCATGACGTCACAATAGAGACGTCGACGTTGCGTATTGATTTAGAAAAAACCCATTGGAAAATCAATGGAATCGTAAGTATAAAATATGTCATCAGGTAGTCCACCTTCAGTCCGTGGTCTCCCGTCCACCTTTCAGTCCGTGGTCTTCCGTCCACCCTTGAGTCAGTGGTCTCCCGTCCAAACATGATTCCGTGGTCTCCCGTCCACACATGATTCCGTGGTCTCCCGTCCATCCTTCAGTCCGTGGTCTCCCGTCCACCCTTGAGTCCGTGGTCTCCCGTCCACCATTGAGTCCGTGGTCTCCCGTCCATCCTTCAGTCTGTGGTCTCCCGTCCATCCTTCAGTCCGTGGTCTCCCGTCCATCCTTCAGTCCGTGGTCTCCCGTCCATCCTTCAGTCCGTGGTCTCCCGTCCACCCTTCAGTCTGTGATCTCCCGTCCATCCTTCAGTCCGTGGTCTCCCGTCCATCCTTCAGTCCGTGGTCTCCCGTCCATCCTTCAGTCCGTGGTCTCCCGTCCACCCTTCAGTCTGTGATCTCCCGTCCATCCTTCAGTCCTCGGTCTCCCGTCCACCATTAAGTCCGTGGTCTTCCGTCCACCATTATGTCTGTGGTCTCCCGTCCACCATTATGTCCGTGGTCTCCCGTCTATCCTTCAGTCCAGGGTCTCCCGTCCACCCTTGAGTCCGTGGTCTCCTGTCCACCCTTCAGTCCGTGGTATCCCGTCTATCCTTCAGTCCAGGGTCTCCTGTCCATCCCCTTCAGTCCAGGGTCTCCCGTCCACCTTTGAGTCCGTGGTCTCCAGTCTACCCTTCAGTCCAGGGTCTCCCGTCCACCCTTCAGTCCGTGGTCTCCTGTCCACCCTTCAGTCCGTGGTATCCCGTCTATCCTTCAGTCCAGGGTCTCCTGTCCATCCTTCAGTCCAGGGTCTCCCGTCCACCTTTGAGTCCGTGGTCTCCAGTCTACCCTTCAGTCCAGGGTCTCCCGTCCACCCTTCAGTCCGTGGTCTCCTGTCCACCCTTCAGTCCGTGGTCTCCTGTCCACCCTTCAGTCCGCTCTAATAGGCAATATTGCATATTGCAATTTTGGAAGAATCGGACAAGAAGGCCGGTAGTTGGCCATCTTGAATTTTGATAGTAGGAGTTTGTTACTGCTTTTTCTTAAAACATTATAAAGCCATCTTTCTGAAATTTCAAATTTAGGGTTTATATTTGTCCCAAGACATTGTAATTGTATTTTGAATATTAAAAGTAAACAATAAGACTGATTAGCAGCCATCTTGAATTTTGCCACTTTGTCAGAAAGTACTGAAAAGGTCTAGCTTCCTCAAATTTAACTTTTAGTGTCTTTTTTGTCAGAAGTTTTGCATATTTATTTGGGAACAAAGTCGCGTTTTTAGGCAATGCGTCATCAATCGACGTGTGCAGTCCACCGTGGATAATTTTTCCATTAAAAAATATGTTCAAATAAATGACCTTGACCTTCATTCGAAGCACAAGGGTCGAAAAGGTTTTTTAAAACGACTTCTTGTCAATATGTAAGAGCCATAGAGATATTTCATTTCCTATGTAGCATGATAGAGGACGGGCTACCAAATGTGTTCAAATCAATGACCTTTACCTTCAGTTGAGGTCACAGTTCAACTATAGTCTCTCTGTGTTTTGTGTCAATAATAAGATTACCGTTAATACACATGGACCTCTTTTTCCAGGATATAATTTTTCGAACGAATACATTCCATTACTAACCAAACTTATCGTAGTGATATATCGTGCTCCGTTTACACCCGGAACCAGACGGCAACGTACATAGTATAGGCTAATTACATTGGTTACTGACGATGGTTCTGTTCTGAAGATACTGTGCGACAAGTATAATGTAAACATGGGTTGTGTGTCGGTTTTTGTTATAATTGTATAGTCTGATCAATACTTAGATTTTAATTTTTGAATGCTTAGTTGTGAGTTATCATATCTTTTTTTATACTTTTTTTTTCTCATTAAGCTAAACTTTGCCTGAAATCCTGACCTGGTCATGACCAAGTAGTGTTATTGTTTTCGATTTATCCTAAAGCCAGGATGGCCACCATTTTGAAAACGTATTTTGAACCTCTTCTCAAGCTTGCCTGGAATGATCCTGATATAACATAGACCCAGTGTTGCTATATTTACAGTACAATCTGAAATTAAAATAACCGCCATGGTGCCATCTTAAAAGCACATCTAAAGGTGTTCTAATCACTAATGATTAAAATTGGTTTAATGTGAAAGAAGGCAGCTCAAGCAGTGCAGTTATTAAAATCCATGATTGATACCACATTCACTAAAATTACCACATTGAAAAAACATTATGTCATAGGACTGCACTTCTTGTTTGAAGTATTTCTGGTCTAGATAAAACAATCTTCAAAACCATGCTGTAAATGTTTATCATAGATTACTATGCAACATCTAGAGCATGCTTTAACGAATTTAAATCTCCCACAATTACATATAGACACTCCAGTGGTTCAAATATAACTATAATCTGTAATTGTTTCTCAGATCCCTGTAGTCATTCCTTGCTATAATATTATTATAAGAGGTATACTTATATAATGGGCCTCACACGTTTTAGTTGGATGTACATAAAACATGTATAAGAAAATGTTTATAGGACATATTCTACAACATACCTTTATATTTACTAAATACATATGATATTTTGATAACTTTGCAATAAGAATTGCATATGGAATAATAATAAAAGTGAGAGATTATGTCATGTGGTTATGCATACTTGTATCAAGATTTAATGTTTGTTTCACATACTTTATCAAAACATTTGGTTTTGTGGTTTGTTTAGATTATTTAATAATTGTATTTATTCCAAGAAATGTTGGCCTTAAAGAAGCTTTGTATAACTTGTTGTTTCATTATCAATGTACACATCTAATTTGGTTAATTTCAAAACATTTGATTTTGAAGTTAGTTAAATTACCAAACAATTCAAGTTATTCCAAGAAGTGTTGGCCTTTAAAAAGCTTTGAAAATATTTTTGTGTTTTATAACCAATTTACAAAGCTACTTTGGTTTATTTCGGAATATTTTCTAGACCTACACTCCTATTGCCTTTCATAGAATAAGGTTGTTATTTTTTAAAGGATATGTAAAATACATGAACACTTTTGAGCATAGTTTATTATAATTGCATCTCGAATTAGCACATACTTTATTTAAACTATCAGTATGCAATGGCAGTTTCACGCTATACACATATCGTCCATGATTGACCCCCAGGGAAAACTTTAAAACATCTTGTCACATTCCTGTTAAGGTCCATGGGCCTCTTGTTGTTCAAAATACATATTGCAAGAGCTAAATCTTTCTTAACAAATGTAAATTGTAACATATACAGTCGCGAAAATATATTTACCTGCTGAACGACATACAATAAAAGTTGTGCAATGTATTTGATTTAACATTCTGTAGATCATTACATTATATCTTTAAGCTTGTAACTGTATGGATATAGAATATGGTGATTTTGAATCTGTGTAAAAATGCGTGCATGGTGTAATTTTGACAAAGTTAATGTAAATGCTAAATTGGGAAAGTGCATTGCGGACGTTTCGTCATCCGTTAATGATTACATGTTCTTGAGTTTGAAGATGTGAGAGCAATATTACATATTACATGTACCTATGTACAATTGTAATTAATGATATTAAGTCAAATAAAGCATGTTTTTATTATTTGCTGTCTTCGATGAATTTAACAAGCAAAGTGCTAAATACAGCAGTATTGGTATTGAAACATCAATGACGCTCGCATGCGTGTATAAACGTATATTGGGTGAAGTTGCCCCGCATACAGGCTACATTTTTCAAAAATGAAAAAAGGTGAACTTTGACCCGATAGCGAACTTTTTTATTTGATCTAATAACGATATATTAGAAAAAAAGTAAGTCTTTAATACTATTTACATTCATCATGAACATTTTTTCCTGTATCTCAATCATTTTTTTATTTATAGCTATTTCAAACTTTTGCGGTATGACGTTACGGCAGCCGTATTTAATTTTCGATCAACATCAAAATGCGGTCACCCCTTCCAACTCGTGCTATACAACATGACAATACATCTAATGACTGACTGCCATTGTCAGGAAAGTAATTGAGATATATCTTGATTTTGATTAATAAGATGTTCCTTGAAACGATTCCTTTATAATCTATTGTAATTCACTCGAACATCTAAGGTGTCATAACCCGCGCATGCGCAAGCCGATAGTCCGTAATAGCAACTCATGAAGTGGGTAGGGGGTAGGGGGTACAGGGTACAGGGTACAGGGTACAAGGTATGCAAGTATGACTCGGAATAAATTTACCGACTGCCATTGGTATGAAAGTAATTGAAAAATTGCTTTTATATCAAGTAATAAGATTCCTTCATAATCTATTGTAATTCACTCGAACATCTAAGGCGTCATAACCCGCGCATGCGCAAGCCGATAGTCCGTAATAGCAACTCATGTAGTGGGTAGGGGGTACAGGGTACAGGGTACAGGGTACAGGGTACAGGGTACAGGGTACAAGGTATGCAAGTATGACTCGGAATAAATTTACCGACTGCCATTGGTATGAAAGTAATTGAAAAATTGCTTTTATATCAAGTAATAAGATTTCTTCATAATCTATTGTAATTCACTCGAACATCTAAGGCGTCATAACCCGCGCATGCGCAAGTCGATAGTCCGTAATAGCAACTCATGTAGTGGGTAGGGGGTAGTACAGGGTAGAGGGTACAGGGTACAGGGTACAGGGTACAGGGTACAAGGTATGCAAGTATGACTCGGAATAAATTTACCGACTGCCATTGGTATGAAAGTAATTGAAAAATTGCTTTTATATCAAGTAATAAGATTCCTTCATAATCTATTGTAATTCACTCGAACATCTAAGGCGTCATAACCCGCGCATGCGCAAGCCGATAGTCCGTAATAGCAACTCATGTAGTGGGTAGGGGGTACAGGGTACAGGGTACAGGGTACAGGGTAGAGGGTACAGGGTACAGGGTACAGGGTACAGGGTACAGGGTACAAGGTATGCAAGTATGACTCGGAATAAAATTACCGACTGCCATTGGTATGAAAGTAATTGAAAAATTGCTTTTATATCAAGTAATAAGATTCCTTCATAATCTATTGTAATTCACTCGAACATCTAAGGCGTCATAACCCGCGCATGCGCAAGCCGATAGTCCGTAATAGCAACTCATGTAGTGGGTAGGGGGTACAGGGTAGAGGGTACAGGGTAGAGGGTAGAGGGTACAGGGTACAGGGTAGAGGGTAGAGGGTACAGGGTAGAGGGTACAGGGTAGAGGGTACAGGGTACAAGGTATGCAAGTATGACTCGGAATAAATTTACCGACTGCCATTGGTATGAAAGTAATTGAAAAATTGCTTTTATATCAAGTAATAAGATTCCTTCATAATCTATTGTAATTCACTCGAACATCTAAGGCGTCATAACCCGCGCATGCGCAAGCCGATAGTCCGTAATAGCAACTCATGTAGTGGGTGGGGGGGTACAGGGTAGAGGGTACAGGGTAGAGGGTACAGGGTACAGGGTACAGGGTACAGGGTAGAGGGTAGAGGGTACAGGGTACAGGGTACAAGGTATGCAAGTATGACTCGGAATAAAATTACCGACTGCCATTGGTATGAAAGTAATTGAAAAATTGCTTTTATATCAAGTAATAAGATTCCTTCATAATCTATTGTAATTCACTCGAACATCTAAGGCGTCATAACCCGCGCATGCGCAAGCCGATAGTCCGTAATAGCAACTCATGTAGTGGGTAGGGGGTACAGGGTAGAGGGTACAGGGTAGAGGGTAGAGGGTACAGGGTACAGGGTAGAGGGTAGAGGGTACAGGGTAGAGGGTACAGGGTACAGGGTACAAGGTATGCAAGTATGACTCGGAATAAATTTACCGACTGCCATTGGTATGAAAGTAATTGAAAAATTGCTTTTATATCAAGTAATAAGATTCCTTCATAATCTATTGTAATTCACTCGAACATCTAAGGCGTCATAACCCGCGCATGCGCAAGCCGATAGTCCGTAATAGCAACTCATGTAGTGGGTAGGGGGTACAGGGTAGAGGGTACAGGGTACAGGGTAGAGGGTACAGGGTACAGGGTACAGGGTAGAGGGTACAGGGTACAGGGTACAGGGTACAGGGTACAAGGTATGCAAGTATGACTCGGAATAAATTTACCGACTGCCATTGGTATGAAAGTAATTGAAAAATTGCTTTTATATCAAGTAATAAGATTCCTTCATAATCTATTGTAATTCACTCGAACATCTAAGGCGTCATAACCCGCGCATGCGCAAGCCGATAGTCCGTAATAGCAACTCATGTAGTGGGTAGGGGGTACAGGGGTACAGGTACAGGGTACAGGGTACAGGGTACAGGGTACAAGGTATGCAAGTATGACTCGGAATAAATTTACCGACTGCCATTGGTATGAAAGTAATTGAAAAATTGCTTTTATATCAAGTAATAAGATTCCTTCATAATCTATTGTAATTCACTCGAACATCTAAGGCGTCATAACCCGCGAATGCGCAAGCCGATAGTCCGTAATAGCAACTCATGTAGTGGGTAGGGGGTACAGGGTAGAGGGTACAGGGTAGAGGGTAGAGGGTACAGGGTACAGGGTACAGGGTAGAGGGTAGAGGGTACAGGGTAGAAGGTACAGGGTACAGGGTACAGGGTACAAGGTATGCAAGTATGACTCGGAATAAATTTACCGACTGCCATTGGTATGAAAGTAATTGAAAAATTGCTTTTATATCAAGTAATAAGATTTCTTCATAATCTATTGTAATTCACTCGAACATCTAAGGCGTCATAACCCGCGCATGCGCAAGCCGATAGTCCGTAATAGCAACTCATGTAGTGGGTAGGGGGTACAGGGTAGAGGGTACAGGGTACAGGGTACAGGGTACAGGGTACAAGGTATGCAAGTATGACTCGGAATAAATTTACCGACTGCCATTGGTATGAAAGTAATTGAAAAATTGCTTTTATATCAAGTAATAAGATTCCTTCATAATCTATTGTAATTCACTCGAACATCTAAGGCGTCATAACCCGCGCATGCGCAAGCCGATAGTCCGTAATAGCAACTCATGTAGTGGGTGGGGGTACAGGGTAGAGGGTACAGGGTAGAGGGTGCAGGGTACAGGGTACAGGGTACAGGGTACAGGGTACAGGGTAAGAGGGTAAGGGTACAGGGTACAGGGTACAAGGTATGCAAGTATGACTCGGAATAAAATTACCGACTGCCATTGGTATGAAAGTAATTGAAAAATTGCTTTTTATATCAAGTAATAAGATTCCTTCATAATCTATTGTAATTCACTCGAACATCTAAGGCGTCATAACCCGCGCATGCGCAAGCCGATAGTCCGTAATAGCAACTCATGTAGTGGGTAGGGGGTACAGGGTAGAGGGTACAGGGTAGAGGGTAGAGGGTACAGGGTACAGGGTAGAGGGTAGAGGGTACAGGGTAGAGGGTACAGGGTACAGGGTACAAGGTATGCAAGTATGACTCGGAATAAATTTACCGACTGCCATTGGTATGAAAGTAATTGAAAAATTGCTTTTATATCAAGTAATAAGATTCCTTCATAATCTATTGTAATTCACTCGAACATCTAAGGCGTCATAACCCGCGCATGCGCAAGCCGATAGTCCGTAATAGCAACTCATGTAGTGGGTAGGGGGTACAGGGTAGAGGGTACAGGGTACAGGGTAGAGGGTACAGGGTACAGGGTACAGGGTAGAGGGTACAGGGTACAGGGTACAGGGTACAGGGTACAAGGTATGCAAGTATGACTCGGAATAAATTTACCGACTGCCATTGGTATGAAAGTAATTGAAAAATTGCTTTTATATCAAGTAATAAGATTCCTTCATAATCTATTGTAATTCACTCGAACATCTAAGGCGTCATAACCCGCGCATGCGCAAGCCGATAGTCCGTAATAGCAACTCATGTAGTGGGTAGGGGGTACAGGGTACAGGGTACAGGGTACAGGGTACAAGGTATGCAAGTATGACTCGGAATAAATTTACCGACTGCCATTGGTATGAAAGTAATTGAAAAATTGCTTTTATATCAAGTAATAAGATTCCTTCATAATCTATTGTAATTCACTCGAACATCTAAGGCGTCATAACCCGCGAATGCGCAAGCCGATAGTCCGTAATAGCAACTCATGTAGTGGGTAGGGGGTACAGGGTAGAGGGTACAGGGTAGAGGGTAGAGGGTACAGGGTACAGGGTACAGGGTAGAGGGTAGAGGGTACAGGGTAGAAGGTACAGGGTACAGGGTACAGGGTACAAGGTATGCAAGTATGACTCGGAATAAATTTACCGACTGCCATTGGTATGAAAGTAATTGAAAAATTGCTTTTATATCAAGTAATAAGATTTCTTCATAATCTATTGTAATTCACTCGAACATCTAAGGCGTCATAACCCGCGCATGCGCAAGCCGATAGTCCGTAATAGCAACTCATGTAGTGGGTAGGGGGTACAGGGTAGAGGGTACAGGGTACAGGGTACAGGGTACAGGGTACAAGGTATGCAAGTATGACTCGGAATAAATTTACCGACTGCCATTGGTATGAAAGTAATTGAAAAATTGCTTTTATATCAAGTAATAAGATTCCTTCATAATCTATTGTAATTCACTCGAACATCTAAGGCGTCATAACCCGCGCATGCGCAAGCCGATAGTCCGTAATAGCAACTCATGTAGTGGGTGGGGGTACAGGGTAGAGGGTACAGGGTAGAGGGTGCAGGGTACAGGGTACAGGGTACAGGGTACAGGGTAGAGGGTACAGGGTACAGGGTACAGGGTAGAGGGTACAGGGTACAGGGTACTAGAATCAGTTACATCTGGAAATTGAAGAGATTCAAGGTGCAAATAACAACGAACTAACGTACGACGTGTGAGAAGTTAATTGTCCAGGTTTTTTTTTTATTGATATGAACAAAAACGTATATCTGTGTCTGATTTGACACGCGTACAGTACGTGTGAAGGCTTACAATATAACGTACGTAACGATGATGAGTTATAAGTCAGTTACATGTACGATGATGAGTTAAGTCAGTTTAGATGTACGATGAATTGAGTTAAGTCTGTTAATTACGATGATGAGTTAAGTCAGTTTAATGTACGATGATGATGAGTTAATGTCAGGTTATCGAAACGATGATGATAGTTAAGTCAGTTAACGTAAGTATGATGAGTTAAGTCAGTTAATGTTTGCGATGTATGAGTCTTAAGTTCAGTTAATATATCGCATGATGATGTTAAGTCAGTTACTATACGATGAATGAGTTTAAGTCAGGTGTAAATGTACGATGATGGAGGTTAAGTCAGTTAATGTGAACGATGATGAGTTAAGTCAGTTAATATGCGCGATGATGAGTTAAGTCAGATAATGTACGATGATGAGATAAGTCAGTTAATATACGATGATGAGTTAAGTCAGTAATATACATGCTGAGTATGTAGTCAATTAATCATACGATGATGATGTTAAGTCAGTTATTATAATGTACTTTTGATGAGTTAAGTCAGGTAATGTACGATGATGAAGTTAAGTCAGGTTAATATGTACGATGATTGAGTACTAAGTCATTTTAATATTACGATTGATTAGTTAAGTCAGTTAATGGACGATGATTGAGTTAAGTCAAGTTAATGTACGATGATGAGTTAAGTGCAGTTTAATGTACGATGATGAGTTACAGGTCAGTTAATGTACAGAATGAATGAGTTAAGTCATTTTAATATAACGATGATGAGTTAAGTCAGTTAATATACGATGATGAGTTAAAGTCAGTTTAATATACGATGATGAGGTTTAAGTCAGTTAATATATACGATGAATGAGTTAAGTCAGATTAATGTTCGATGCATGAGTTAAGTCAGTTTAATTGTGCGATGATGAGTTAAGTCAGTTAATGTACGATGATGAGTTAAGTCAGTTAATATACGATGATGTAGTTTAGTCAGTTATTATACGATGATGAGTTAAGTCAGATATTAATGGTACGATGATGAGTTCTAAGTCAGTTAAGTGTGCGATGATGATTATTAAGTCAGTTAATGTACGATGATGAGTTAAAGTCAGTTAATGTACGATGATAAGTATATGTCATGATAATAAACGATGATGGAGTTAAAGACACCAGTTAATGAATACGATGATGTAGTTAAGTCAGTTAATGAGCGATGATGGAGTTAATGTCAGTTAATGTTGCGATGATGATGATAAGTCACGATGATAGTTAATATACGATGATGGAGTTAAGTCAGATTAATGTACGATGATAAGTTCAGTCAGTTTAATGTACGATGATGAATTTAAGTCCAGTTAATGTACGATGATGAGTTAAGTCAGTTAATGATGAGATAGTCGATGATGAGTTAAGTCAGTTATTACGACGATGAGTTTACGATGATTGAGTTTAAGTCAGTTAATGTACGATGAGTTTAGTCAGATGATTAAGTCAGTTAATATACGATGATGAGTTAAGTCAGTTAATTGTACAATGATGAGTTAAGATGTCGAGTTAAACTGTCTAACTATACGAGTGATGTTAATGTAGTTAAGTCAGTTAATGTACGATGATTATTTAAGATGAATGAGTTAAGATCATTGTTTAAAGTTTTAACGTACGAAGATGAGTTAAGTCAGTTTAAGTCAGTGTACGATGATGAGTTACGATGAAGTTAAGTCAGTTAAACGATGGATGATGTTAAGTCAGTTAATATAACGATGATGATAAGTTAACGTACGATGATGAGTTAATGTACGTACGATGATAAGTTAAGTCAGTTAATGTACGGATGATGAGTCAGTTAAGTCAGTTAATGTAACGATGATGAGTTAAGTCAATTAATGTGCGATGATGAGTTAAGTCAGTTAATATACGATGATGAGTTAAGTCAGTTAATATACGATGATGAGTTAAGTCAGTTAATGTGCGATGATGAGTTAAGTCAGTTAATGTGCGATGATGAGATAAGTCAGTTAATATACGATGATGAGTTAGAGTCATTTAATGTGCGATGATGAGTATAAGTCATATAATATACGATGATGAGTTAAGTCAGTTAATTTACGATTGATGAGTTTAGTCAGTTAATATACGATGATGAGTTAAGTCAGGGTAATGTACGATGAATGAGTTAAGTCAGTTAATGGACGATGATGAGTTAAGTCAGTTAATGACGATGATGAGTTAAGTCAGTTAATAGACGATGATGAGATTAAGTCAGTTAATATACGATGATGAGTTTTAAGTCAGTTAATATTACGATGATGAAGTTAAGGTCAGTTTAACGTAGCGATGATGAGTAGTTAAGTCAGTTAATGTACGATGATGAGTTAAGTCAGTACATAATGTACGATGATGAGTTAAGTCATTAATATACGATGATTAGTTAAGTCCAGTTAATGTACGATGATGAGTTAAGTCAGTTAATGTACGATGATGAGTTAAGTCAGTTAATGTACGATGATGATGAGTTAAGTCAGTACGTACGATGATGAGTTAAGTCAGTTAATATTACGATGATGAGTTAAGTCAGTTAATGTTACGATGATGAGTTAAGTCAGTTATAATGTACGATGATGTAAGTTAAGTACGAGTCAGTTGTTAATATTCGATGATGAGTTTTAAGTCAGTTAATGTACGATGATGAGTTTTAAGTCAGTTAATGGACGATGATTGAGTAGTGAAAATGACGATGATGAGTTAAGTCAGTTAAAGGACGATGATGAGTTAAGTCATGTTAATATAACGATGATGAGTTTAGTCAGTTAATATACGATGATGAGTAAAGTCAGTTAACGTACGATGATGAGTTAAGTCAGTTAATGTACGATGATGAGTTAAGTCAGTTAATGTACGATGATGAGATAAGTCAGTTTAATGTACGTATGATGAGTATTTAGTCAGTTAATAGTACGATGATGAGTTAAGTCAGTTAATGTACGATGATGAGTTTAGTCAGTTAATGTACGATGATGAGTAAAAGTCAGTTAATTTGATGATGAGATAAGTCGAGTTAATGTACGATGATAGCTAAGTCTGTTAAAATACGATAATGAGCTTAAGTCAGTTAATATACGATGATTTGTTAAGTCAGTTAATTATACGATGATGATTTTTTATCAGTTAATGTACGATGATTAGTTTAGTCAGTTATGGATGTTCGTATGATGAGTTTTTAAGTCAGTTAATGTACGATGATGAGTTAAAGTCAGTTAATGAACGATGATGAGTTTTTAGTCAGTTAATGTACGATGATGAGTTAAGTCAGTTAACGTACGATGATATGATGTTTAAGTCAGTTAATGTACGATGATGAGTTAAGTCAGTTAATGTACGATGATGAGTTAAGTCAGTTATAATGTACGATGATGAGTTAAGTCAGTTAATGGTACGATGATGACGTTAAGTCAGTTTATGTGTGCGATGATGAGTTAAGTCAGTTAGTGTACGAAGATGAGTTAAGTCAGTTAATGTACGATGATTGTTAAGTCAGTTAATGTACGATGATGAGTTAAGTCAGTTAATGTACGATGATTGATTTTAAGTCAGTTAATGTACGATGATGAGTTTAAGTCAGTTAAACGTACGATGATGAGTTTTAGTCAGTTAATGTACGATGATGAGTTAAGTCAGTTAATGTACGATGATGAGTATAAGTCAGTTAATGTACGATGATGAGTTAAGTCAGTTAATGTACGATGAGTTTGAGTTAAGTACTGATGATGATTTTAAGTGTGAACGATACGATTGATGGGAGTTAAGTCAGTTAATATACGATGATGATTTTTAAGTCAGTTAATATACGATGATGAGTTTACGTTAAGTCAGTTAATGTACGATGATGAGTTAAGTCAGTTAATGTACAGATGAGTTAAGTCAGTTAATATACGATGATTAGTTAAGTCAGTTAATGTACGATGATTAGTTAAGTCAGTTAATGTACGATGATGAGTTTAAGTCAGTTAATGTACGATGATGAGTTAGTCAGTTAATGTACGATGATGAGTTAAGTCAGTTAATATACGATGATGAGTTAAGTCAGTTAATGTACGATGATGAGTTAAGTCTGTTAAATATACTATGATGAGTTAAGTCAGTTAATGTACGATGATGAGATAAGTCAGTTAATGAACGATGATGAGTTTTAAGTCAGTTAATGTGATATGATGAGTTAAGTCAGTTAATGGACGATGATGATTAATTAAGTCCGGTAATGTATGATGATGAGTTAAGTCAGTTAACGTACGATTGATGAGTTTAAGTTCAGTTAATGTACGATAATGAGTTAAGTCAGTTAACGTACGATGATGAGTTTTAGTCAGTTAATGTACGATGATGAGTTAAGTCAGTTAATATACGATGATGAGTTAAGTCAGTTAATGTACGATGATGAGTTAAGTCTGTTTAATATACTATGAGAGTTAAGTCAGTTAATGTACGATGATGAGTTAAGTCAGTTTAATGAAACGATGATGAGTTTAGTCAGTTAATGTGATATGATGAGTTAAGTCAGTTAATGACGATGATGATTAATTAAGTCCGGTAATATATGATGATGAGTTAAGTCAGTTAACGTACGATGATGAGTTAAGTCAGTTAATGTACGATAATGAGTTAAGTCAGTTAACGTACGATGATGAGTTTAGTCAGTTAATGGACGATGATGAGTTAAGTCAGTTAATATACGATGATGAGTTAGTCAGTTAATGGACGATGATGAGTTAAGTCAGTTAATGTACGATGATGAGTTAAGTCAGTTAATGGACGATGATGAGTTAAGTCAGTTAATGTACGATGATGAGTTAAGTCAGTTAATGGACGATGATGAGTTTAAGTCAGTTAATGTACGATGATGAGTTAAGTCAGTTAATGGACGATGATGAGTTAAGTCAGTTAATATACGATGATGAGTTAAGTCAGTTAATGTATGATGATGAGTTAAGTCAGTTAATGTGAAGACAGATGATTAAGTCAGTTAATGTACGATGATGAGTTTAGTCAGTTAATGTCGATGATGAGTTTAGTCAGTTAAAGGACGATGATGAGTTAAGTCAGTTAATATACGATGATGAGTTAAGTCAGTTAATATACAATGATGAGTTTAAGTCAGTTAATGTACGATGATGAGTTAAGTCAGTTAATGTACAATGATGAGTTTAGTCAGTTAATGGACGATGATGAGTTTAGTCAGTTAATGGACGATGATGAGTTAAGTCAGTTAATATACGATGATGAGTTAAGTCAGTTAATATACGATGATGAGTTTAAGTCAGTTAATATACGATGATGAGTTAAGTCAGGTAACGTACGATGATGAGTTAAGTCAGGTAATGTACGATGATGAGTTTAAGTCAGTTAATGTACGATGATGAGTTAAGTCAGTTAATGTACGATGATGAGTTTAGTCAGTTAATATACGATGATGAGTTAAGTCAGTTAATGTACGATGATGAGTTTAGTCAGTTAATGTACGATGATGAGTTAAGTCAGTTAATGTATGCGATGATGAGTTTAAGTCAGTTAATGTACGATGATGAGTTAAGTCAGTTAATATACGATGATGAGTTAAGTCAGTTAATGTACGATGATGAGTTAAGTCAGTTAATATACGATGATGAGTTAAGTCAGTTAATGTACGATGATGAGTTAAGTCAGTTAATGTACGATGATGAGTTAAGTCAGTTAAGTACGATGATGAGTTAAGGTTCAGTAATGTACGATGATGAGATAAGTCAGTTAATGATACGATGATGAGTTTAAGTCAGTTAATGTACGATGATGAGTTAAGTCAGTTAAGTTAATGGACGATGATGATTAATTAAGTCAGGTAATGTATGATGATGAGTTAAGTCAGTTAACGTACGATGATGAGTTAAGTCAGTTAATGTACGATAATGAGTTAAGTCAGTTAACGTACGATGATGAGTTTAGTCAGTTAATGGACGATGATGAGTTAAGTCAGTTAATATACGATGATGAGTTAAGTCAGTTAATGGACGATGATGAGTTAAGTCAGTTAATGTACGATGATGAGATTTAAGTCAGTTAATGGACGATGATGAGTTAAGTCAGTTAATGTACGATGATGAGTTAAGTCAGTTAATGGTACGATGATGAGTTAAGTCAGTTAATGTACGATGATGAGTTAAGTCAGTTAATGGACGATGATGAGTTAAGTCAGTTAATATACGATGATGAGTTAAGTCAGTTAATGGACGATGATGAGTTAAGTCAGTTAATGTGTGATGATGAGTTAAGTCAGTTAATGGTACAATGATGAGTTTAAGTCAGTTAATGTACGATGATGAGTTTAGTCAGTTAATGGACGATGATGAGTTAAGTCAGTTAATGTACGATGATGAGTTAAGTCAGTTAATGTACGATGATGATGAGTTTAAGTCAGTTAATATACGGAATGATGAGTTAAGTCAGTTAATGTACAATGATGAGTTTAGTCAGTTAATGTACGATGATGAGTTTAGTCAGTTAATGGACGATGATGAGTTTAGTCAGTTAATATACGATGATGAGTTAAGTCAGTTAATTACGATGATGAGTTAAGTCAGTTAATATACGATGATGAGTTAAGTCAGTTTAATGTACGATGATGAGTTAAGTCAGTTAATATCGATGATGAGATGAGTTAAGTCAGTTAAATGTACGATGATGAGTTAAGTCAGTTAATGTACGATATGAGTTAGTCAGTTAATACGTGATGAGTTTAGTCAGTTAAAGGACGATGATGAGTTAAGTCAGTTAATATACGATGATGAGTTAAGTCAGGTTAATATACGATGATGAGTTGTTAAAGTTACGATGATGAGTTAAGTCAGTTGTACGATGATGAGTTAAGTCAGTTAATGTACGATGATGAGTTAAGTCAGTTAATGTACGATGATGAGTTAAGTCAGTTAATATACGATAATGAGTTAAGTCAGTTAATATACGATGATGAGTTTAAGTCAGTTAATGTGCGATGATGAGTTAAGTCAGGTAAATGTACGATGATTGTTTAAGTCTGTTAATATACGATGATGAGTTAAGTCAGTTAATGTACGATGATGAGTTAAGTCAGTTAATATACGATGATGAGTTTAGTCAGTTAATGTACGATGATGAGTTAAGTCAGTTAATGTACGATGATGAGTTAGTCAGTTAATGTCGATGATGAGTAAGTTAATGTACGATGATGAGTTAAGTCAGTTAATGTACGATGATGAGTTAAGTCAGTTAATGTACGATGATGAGTTAAGTCAGTTAACGTACGATGATGAGTTAAGTCAGTTAATGTGCGATGATGATTATTAAGTCAGTTAATGTACGATGATGAGTTAAGTCAGTTAATGTACGATGATGAGTTTTAAGTCAGTTAACGTACGATGATGAGTTAAGTCAGTTAATGTACGATGATGAGTTTGGTCAGTTAATGTACGATGATGAGTTAAGTCAGTTAACGTACGATGATGAGTTAAGTCAGTTAATGTGCGATGATGAGTTAAGTCAGTTAATGTACGATGATTGTTAATTCAGTTAATGTACGATGATGAGTTAAGTCAGTTAATGTACGATGATTGTTAAGTCAGTTAATGTACGATGATGAGTTTTAAGTCAGTTAACGTACGATGATGAGTTAAGTCAGTTAACGTACGATGATGAGTTTGGTCAGTTACTGTACGATGATGAGTTAAGTCAGTTAACGTACGATGATGAGTTAAGTTCAGTTAATGTACGATGATGAGTTAAGTCAGTTAATGTACGATGATGAGTTAAGTCAGTTAATATACGATGATGAGTTAAGTCAGTTAATGTACGATGATGAGTTAAGTCAGTTAATGTACGATGATGAGTTAAGTCAGTTAATGTACGATGATGAGTTAAGTCAGTTAATGGACGATGATGAGTTAAGTCAGTTAATATACAATGATGAGTTTTAAGTCAGTTAATATACGATGATGAGTTAAGTCAGTTAATGTACGATGATAGTCAGTTAAGTCAGTTAATGTACGATGATGAGTTAAGTCAGTTAATATACGATGATAAGTTAAGTCAGTTAATGTACGATGATTAGTTAAGTCAGTTAATGTACGATGATTAGTTAAGTCAGTTAATGTACGATGATGAGTTAAGTCAGTTAATATACGATGATAGTTAAGTCAGTTAATGTACGATGATGAGTTAAGTCAGTTAATGTACGATGATGAGTTAAGTCAGTTAATGTACGATGATTAGTTAAGTCAGTTATGTACGATGATGAGTTAAGTCAGTTAATATACGATGATGAGTTAAGTCAGTTAATGTACAGATCGGTCCATTAAAATCATTGATTATCCTCCCATCACGGTGATCTGGCGCGACGCGTCGTCACCATCAAAGGGTTGCGATGATCCCCCGCGATGGGCCGATGTATCACCGAGGTTCCGTCACCGAGTATCCTCGTGACCATCGCGTGTTGCGATGACCTCCGCGATCCCCCGCGATCGTAGCACGATCGGTCACCGAGTGTCAGTAGGGATCATGGCGAATGGCTAAAATTTACCTGTAAAGTTGGTTGTCGGCAGCGGTCGTATGTTCGCTGATTTGTAACTATTTTTTGTTTGTTTTGGCAAGGTATTGATTCATTTGAGATACTGTTTGTTATAATTTCTGTCAAAAATGTTTTGTTGACTGACCTAATAAATTATTAATGGTATATATATATGTTGTTTGTTGTATGTGTTGTTTTATTAAATGGCAGAAATAAGTTGTTTTACTGCAGTTGTGTCAAACCTCCATGAGATGATATCTTTGTACGGAACATTTTTCTTACTTATCGTTCCGATTTTTGTCCATTTACTTGGGTAACAGATAATACAGAAATACCTGGTATATTGTTTTTAAATCTATTATTTGATATTTCGAATGTTCAGTTTAGACACTGCCGTTACAAATTGCCGGCATCCTACTACAGTTGCAGCCAACAAAATTGATAACTTTAAATTATTAGGTAAAACTGAAAAAGATGAATACAATTGTAATTATTTGTGAAATTCTCGCTCTGGTTTGTACAGAGGAATTAACATATTTTGTAATTTACATTGATAAAATAACAAAGGCATTAGGCACAAGATATTACAACTTATGACGTCTTATCCAATCATCGTAAAATATTTACAGATGATGACATAGAAACGTGCTGTGAACAAATGAATATACCGAGTTAAATCCACGAAATGTATAGTAGATTGAACAAAATATTTACCGGTATGCATGGTTCTAAATACATGTACTGAATATGCATATTATTATAACTATAAGTGAATTGTATTTCTTAATTTCAAATGTTGACAAAATGTGTTCCATTGTAATACAAGCACACTCGGGTCTTGTTTCTGTATTAACATGTATGTCATAAAAGTTGTGCACATTACAGAGAATTTCAAAAGATTATAAGTTATTCATCTTGCTTAACGATTGTTTACGATCGATATGGGTTTCCCCGCTTTGTCACTGGATTGAGTGCACTAAATATTGCTATCGTAATGTCTCGGAGTAAAAGAAAATCTGAAAATATTTTGCATTGTATCTTATTTTATATTGGCGTAATGTTACCGAAAATATCGAACATCGTCCCAACGACCACTAATAAGCACTAAATTCACCCTTTTCAATTCTCCTATTTAATTCAATTTATTCCGTGGACCTTACGGTCCATAAGTGCAAATTACAACATTTCAAATATACTTTATATTACAAAAGAGATGATTTCACACCCACATTCGCCAGTGAGAAGATATTCTTTGGCTATTACAAACTCGATTGAAACACAGTATCTACTAAGTTAAAGTACATGTATTTGTACTAGTGTACATAATCTAAGGGTAGAATGCTTTACAATTCTATGTAACTATTGAAAACCTTTTAGATTAATTTTGTAAATTACGAAATAAAATAAATTATCATTTAGATTTGTGACCAATAATTACCCTCCTAAATTCTCACGAAATCAATTGACATCTAAGTGTTTATTCATAATAGCGATATAAAAGATAGCTTGACACTGGCCATTAATAAGTTTCAATTACCACAAATTCCTTTTATGTAATCGGTGCGTTAATGACGTGCCAGTGTCAGAGGTTGGGACATGTTGTTTAAGTAATTTAGGTAACTCCTTTCGCTGAATACTCTAATTATGGTGCTATATGTGAACAACAAGAACTTAATCGGTTTCTCAATACTCATTGTGTAATGAAGATGACCTTTATTTTAAGATAAATGTGTGCAACCCTCATCCGCAGACTACACTCTTCAGCCTCCCGCTGTGATAGACAGATTTACCTGTGTCCGGCCGGCTAACTAGTCATCGGAAGCAAGGACATATGTCGCCACGTGCCGAAAAATGTCCAAATATAACCACTGCAGCTTGACACGTATGTGTTGTCATAGCGACGGCTGCCCCAGATCATAGCCACAGGCCTTTACCTGTAGACTTTTTTCAAAATGTAGCGTGTGCAGTCAGTTATGGTACATTGGTTTTCGATAGAAGATCAAACTTTAGTACGGTTATTGTACATGTGGTATTATCCAGATTATCGGAGCTCCACTGCTACATTAAACTCAGATGTACGAATGTACAGATAAACATTTATGATTTCAATTTAGATACAACTTTTCGTTCACAATTAAAGATTGTGATGATGAGTTCTATGTATATACATCCTTGAAATAATTTTATATCGGTTAGACGATGTATTCTGGTAAGTAGTAATCAAGGATTTTATATCGGTTAGACGATGTATACGTGGTAAGTAGTAATACACCGTACATAATAGCTAGGACATGATCATATTATAAAAAATATACATTAAATAGTAATTAAATTATTTATGTCTCAAGGATTTACAAGATGATGTCTCTGTATAGAAAAAAATTCACACTTTGATTTGCTGATGCAATTTTGTAAAAATTTTGTTTCGATTTGTAATTCTGGTGTGGACTACGGTGAGTGATTATCTCTACTTATTTAAATGATCTAGTTTAAATTGTTAGAATAGCACATTTTGGTGTTCAACAACAATATGTATGGTAAAGGTATTTTTAATCATCCATCATGTCATGCTTAATATTCCAGGTTCAATAATTTCACTTCTTGTTACACTTACAATTGTATCCAAGTGTAAAAACTCTTGACATCTTGGATCACGGTAGGTATTTCCCTGTGCTAAGAGGTGTGACCCTTGTCTTGGTCACACGACGATCTACCAGCGAAACCATGTACTGGTATTTGACATCACAGGTAGTGCACATATAGTGCAGAGTCTCTAGATATATATGAATTAAAAATTAATAAATAAATGTTATCCTTTTATTCACTAAACACGTACTATGGATCAGAAGATTTCAAATATATCGGCAGATTTAGTTAATTAACAGTCATATATCGCCAATCGCTGTCTCTCTGGTTCTCATTCGGACACTTAAATTTAGCTGAAATTAAAGCGCCGTTTAAATTAATTAAGAAAAAAACCGTAAAAATCGCATGGCCTTATGCACATCTCAGGAAAAATCGTCTGGGCAAGGATTTATAAGTCTCATATACGTCCTTGGTCTTGGCAACGATACCGCTGTCGAAGTACCTCGCTCATATGGCTCATGTTGACTCGCTTATGTTGTACACGGAAAGGAAAATTATATTTTGATATTTTATTCTGTTAAATTTCCTGACAATGATATCAAAACCGCATAAAAATCGGCCGCTATACCGAGATACCTCCCTCAAAATTGCTCATTTTGTACCTGTATAACGACTCATGCGACTGCTGATTTGGGGGAATAACCGAACTTGTGACGTCATTACCGGCAGTGGGCTGTTTTGTAGTGTAAAGTACAATTAATGTATGTCTGATATGGGGCTATGATAATTTACAACTATATATATACACACACACAATTATACCTGATCCTCGGTATGATTAAGCTATAAGCTTCTTGACCAATTAGGATGATGATATGATTATATGAATATATTACGAAGTATTGCATTTGAATTAATGCTAAAATAATAGTCTAAAGGGACACCTTGTATACGTATTAGATGTGTGCGGCTCGTAATCCTGATATTCATTTGAATATGTTCTGTTCAATATACGTGATTTTCTTTCTTTAAAGCAAAGATTTGGATAGTATATCAAAATATTCTAAATATCTGTTTTAAGCAATCATCTACAGAGTGATGCAGTACGTTTATTGGTCATATGAATTATCATTATTATCATATGTATATCAAATAATGATCGATATTGACCAAAACTCACAAAGAATTGAATATCCGAAATCTAGCAATTATCAGAAATATCATTTCTGACATTATGCATTACTTTTGATAAGGAATTATTAGTTTTCACTTATAAATCCTTGCTTTCGAATAGTTCTTTTTTCGATATGCCATTGTAAATAATATTACTGTTCCTAGTATAAATACATCAATCTGATTGAAAAATACATACACATGATACACTTGCTATATGTAATGTACAAATTGGACCAAGACCTGTGTACAGTGTGAATTGAAATTACATGATGGTCAATTTGCTCACTCCCGTGGATAGTTTCTCTTTCTTACGTAATCTGGCCCCTCTCATGAGACCGTATTGAGACGATGTTGACCAGCGAAGTATACAGTTAGAGATTACAACACAGCGTGACATCAGCTAAGAAGTCTCTAGTCTCAGTTTTTTCTTCACATCCGTGCATGATCTGTTTTATAAATAAAGACACTAATTAATGAATGAATTTCAGCAAAATATGAACAAGTCATGTACAGTATGAAAGCTGAATGGGTTTTTTTTGTCAGAAAAAATGGATCGATATATATCACTCCACTAAATGATACATATATGTATTTGTGTTATGGCGGTTCTCAAAACTTTATATGTATAATTAAAGCCGCCAATTCACGAAAATGAAATAAATCTGCTCTCAAGATATATTGTTAGCTTGAAAGTTTCCTCCGCCTGTATACAAGGTTGGTTAATTTTATTATTGTAAATAATACGAAATAATACTTCACGATATATAATAATATATCAAGGACGAATATATAAATAAAACTCATCATCGAAATTTCAATGGTGCTGCTAAATGTTCACAGACATGATGTCTATCGATAATCAAAAGCCATAACTGACTGCACACCCTACATTTTGAAAAAAAAGTCTACAGGTAAACGCCCGTGGCTATGATCTGGGGCAGCCGTCGCTATGACAACACATACGTGTCAAGCTGTAGTGGTTATATTTGGACATTTTTCGGCACGTGACGACATACCTACGTAAAATTCGTCCGGAATATTGCAAGAATTTTATTAATGAACAACATTACGTATAACTTAACGCCAGAAACAGATGATACTGACGGCTTCTGGATAATCTTCCGACATGGATTTATTCGTCCTTGCTTCCGATGACCAGTTAGCTGGCCGGACACAGGTAAATCTGTCTATCACAGCGGGAGGCTGAAGAGTGTAGTCTGCGGATGAGGGTTGCACACATTTATCTTAAAATAAAAGTCATCTTCATTTCACAATGTGTATGAAACTTATATTTAGAAACCGATTTAATTTTAAGTTCTTATTGTAAACATCAATCCTTGTAAACATGAATTCTTGGAAGTATATTGGTATAGCTATAAAGCGGTCGTAAGCTACATTAGAGACGATACACTATACATACACAAGACCGTTCTATTAGTTATCGACCTCAAACTATTTTCTTTAGACCTGGCTATAATTTAAGACAGGTGCACGATGAAATAGACTATACTAGCTAGTGATGGCAAGTTTAGATAAGGTCGTCGTAATTCGGCCGTCGAATAAATTTAAGACATAGATAATAAGTGATATTTTTTTTTAGAAAATGGTGTCAAAATTCAAACTAGTAGAGAAACTTTAAAACACAAAATAAGGACATGTCAGTGAACTCCTTTGAACCTTCAATATTTGACCCAAGGCCGTCTCTATGATATTTGACTGATATCACCAACATTAGTCCCGGTCGCTGAAAATTTGGCCACCACTATAAAATTAGACTGAGGTCATCAAAATTCGACCCGGTCGTTAAAATTAGATAATTGCTGTAATATTAGACTGAGCCATCACAATTTGACCCAGTCGCTAAAAATTAGACTCGTCACTGAAACTTAGACCACCACTATAAAATTAGGCTTGGGTCATCAAAATTTGACCCGCCACTGAAAATTAGATCACCGCTGCAATATTCGACTCGGTCACCAAATTAGACACGAAGTCTTAAATAAGACGGTCTCTATATAGACTGATGTCATCAAAAAATAGGGGGTTTGGGAATTAGTACACGAACTATGGCATGTATTTCTAGACAATTTTGTTCAGAATTATTAGATCAATTTTCCATAAATATAAGACCAAATCGAAGAAAAAAAATAGTACTTTGTATTGTGTTTAAGTGTATATGCTCACACAAACACTGCGTAATTTGTGAGGTACATATATGGTATCTATACGATACGTATATGGTAAATATAGTTATGTATCAATCAAAATCAATACTATGAAATATTCCATTTCCTGTCTTCCAATTTTTGCTGACATTTCTGTATCGATAGTTATCAACTTACCTGTATTTTACTCACTATATGGCTCTGCTCTCCACACATGCAACCAGCTGTGAAGTATACAGGTACATAACTCACCGCGGAAGGAGGAAGGGGTGTTAGGACACACGTGTAATTAACACATCCCATGGTGATATATGGTATCTATAATCTATACGATACGTATATGGTAAATAGAGTTATGTATCAATCAAAATCAATAGTATGAAATATTCCATTTTACACGGAATGCTTAAGCAGCGCCCATACAAAAGGACGGAAAGAATCATTTTAAAATAATAACTTATAAAATTGAGAAGCGCAATCGTAAAGTAAAAAGTTTTTAATTCACGATTTCTTCTTTATTTACCGACCGATCCTAAATGTCATACACCAAAATGGAGATTGGATTATTCCCTTTCCAATGCTGTCTTCCAAGTTTTGCTGACATTTCTGCATAGATAGTTACAGTACCTGAACCGTTTAACGTTCCCAGCCTAACGCAAACGTAACTCAAAAAATCCGTCCGTTAGCTAACGCTAACGATTGCTAACGATTAACGATCAACGATTAACGCAATAACGATTTACGCAAAACGCTAAACGATCGGCAAGCATAGACCGGAAATACCATTGTTATAATCACGGAAATGGCTTGACGGTAAATAAATTACGGATCTTGACGTTCTGAAATACAAACGAAAGTATAAAAAACGGGAGTATGTTTAGGATTAAAATTTCTGTATACCATTTAAACATTTGCCTATGAAAACTATATGGACACGATGAGGTCAAAGACGACAGCACTCAATACGAAGTTTCCACTTTACAGGTACAAAATGTACGTTTACAAAATGAATTACATGTACAACTGTATGTATTAAGAAAGAATGGTATTATTCTAAAGTGTCTCATTCACCCGATATTTTAAGAATAACAAATTATTACAACATCTCTTTACTGATAATAACACAATGAAGTAAAAAAACGACTGAACTCGATATGAAGTTTCCACTTTACACGTACATGTGTACGTTTACAAATTACGTGTACAACCGTATGTATTAAGAGAGAATTGTATTATTGCAAGGGTCATATTTATCCGATATTTTAAGAAATAACAAACAAATTGTTACAACAACACTTTATTGATAATATTATCGTCACAATGTCATAATTTTAGTGAAGCGATCAGGCGTATACCGGTACTTTAAATAGTATCATGGTGTCGAAATGACGAATAACCGATTTTCACACAAACACATTTAAAATGCATTATTAGTACATCAAATTTCCATCTATATGCTTGATTTCTATTATCGATATTTCATAACTCAACAATTGTAATAAGTAACATTTTATAGTGTTTCCCGCATCAATCACAAGTTTACGTTTGTTTTATTTTTCAGATTGTCGAAAGGCTCTTCCGCTTACCATGGAAAACGTATTCTCGGAATATTTTTCATAAAGGATTATACATTGTATTACTAGGGTGTGCATTTACAATTATAGATATACAGTATATGTGTACATAAAAGTTCATTGCTTACAATTGACTAGGCATCGATTTTAGGATCGCACATGTACATTTAAAAATGTACGTACTACATGTACATACATGTACGCCACAGTACAGCTACTGTAATAAAGATTAAACATTTGAATTCGTGTTTCGCCATTTGCAGTTCTCTCATTATATAGTTCATGCATATAGTCAAGATATAAAGAATGAAAATATTCCCCTTCCAGTTATCTATATTCAAATTAAGTCAATTATGCAAAATCATTAATGACAACAACGATGAAGATAGTGATGCAGATGTACACTGAAGATTACTGTAAAATTGCATTGCGACAATTTTCTACGTATATTTGTAACCGGTGTAAGAAACAAAGTTATTTGATCACATATCACATCAAGCAACTCTGCAATTTACAGTTACAAACAAATAATTCAATTTTGCTTGTTACGAGCATTTTCATTGGCTTAAAAATTTACTTTATCAGCCCATAAAGGAAAAAATGGCGTCGCCGTTTGTAACGTCGCTTCTGATTGGCTGAGATGACGGCGCGTAATAATTTCATAGACAAAAGAGTCCCAAAATGAATTTTAAATGTTGAAGAGATTATCTTTAGTAAATTGAATTATAAGGATTAATTTGAATAGATTCTTTATGTTATGGAGATATAACACAAAAATCTGAGTGTACTCTCATCATAAACCGCTTCGCGGTTCATTTAGAGGTACACTCAGATTTTTGTGTTATATCTCCATAACATAAAAAAATCTATTCAAGTTAATCCTTAAATAATTATTCATACAATGTATAAGTGTGATAAGCTAATTCATTCCAACGTAATATATAAGAAAGCATATTGTAAACATCAAAACTTTGGGTGATCGGGTGGTGTAGTGGTTAAGCCACTCGCCTTTCACCTAGCCGGCCGGGGTTCGATCCCCGGAACGGACGTGAAAAGGTCAGGGGTCACCTGCCCGATCACGTGGGTTTTCTCCGGGCACTCCGGTTTCCTCCCACACTAAGACCCCTCGCGCGCTTACATCCGGGCCATCGAGAGTGATTTACATAAGTTGTATAACTTGTTTCTCAATCGATGTAAAATAAATAAAGTTTATATTTTATCAAAACTTTGAAATACGACAGTACGTGAAATGTACTGTCACATTGTACGGGGCACAGGTAAGTTGGGTATAGAGTTAATCTCCCTCCCAAGAAGGTGTTAATTACAGGTGAACTCCGCCCGTGGCCAGCGACAGAGGGTCGACACAAGGTAACACCTGTCGTGACCTTTATACCTGTACAGGTAAAATACCCGTGCGCGTCACGCTGGAAATTATGTAACTGATTCTAGTACCCTGTACCCTGTACCCTGTACCCTCTACCCTGTACCCTGTACCCTGTACCCTGTACCCTCTACCCTGTACCCTGTACCCTGTACCCTCTACCCTGTACCCTCTACCCTGTACCCTCTACCCTCTACCCTGTACCCTGTACCCTGTACCCTCTACCCTGTACCCCCTACCCACTACATGAGTTGCTATTACGGACTATCGGCTTGCGCATGCGCGGGTTATGACGCCTTAGATGTTCGAGTGAATTACAATAGATTATGAAGGAATCTTATTACTTGATATAAAAGCAATTTTTCAATTACTTTCATACCAATGGCAGTCGGTAAATTTATTCCGAGTCATACTTGCATACCTTGTACCCTGTACCCTGTCCCCTGTACCCTGTACCCCCTACCCACTACATGAGTTGCTATTACGGACTATCGGCTTGCGCATGCGCGGGTTATGACGCCTTAGATGTTCGAGTGAATTACAATAGATTATGAAGAAATCTTATTACTTGATATAAAAGCAATTTTTCAATTACTTTCATACCAATGGCAGTCGGTAAATTTATTCCGAGTCATACTTGCATACCTTGTACCATGTACCCTGTACCCTGTACCCTCTACCCTGTACCCTTACTCCCTGTACCCTGTACCCTGTACCCTGTACCCTCTGTACCCCCCTGTACCCCCTACCCACTACATGAGTTGCTATTACGGACTATCGGCTTGCGCATGCGCGGGTTATGACGCCTTAGATGTTCGAGTGAATTACAATAGATTATGAAGGAATCTTATTACTTGATATAAAAGCAATTTTTCAATTACTTTCATACCAATGGCAGTCGGTAAATTTATTCCGAGTCATACTTGCATACCCTGTACCCTGTACCCTGTACCCTGTACCCTCTACCCTGTACCCGCTACCCTGTACCCTCTACCCTGTACCCCCTACCCACTACATGAGTTGCTATTACGGACTATCGGCTTGCGCCTGCGCAGGTTATGACGCCTAAGATGTTCGAGTGAATTACAATAGATTATGAAGGAATCTTATTACTTGATAAAAAAGCAATTTTTCAATTACTTTCATACCAATGGCAGTCGGTAAATTTATTCCGAGTCATACTTGCATACCTTGTACCCTGTACCCCCCTGTACCCTCTACCCTGTACCCTGTACCCTGTACCCTCTACCCTGTACCCCCTACCCACTACATGAGTTGCTATTACGGACTATCGGCTTGCGCATGCGCGGGTTATGACGCCTTAGATGTTCGAGTGAATTACAATAGATTATGAAGAAATCTTATTACTTGATATAAAAGCAATTTTTCAATTACTTTCATACCAATGGCAGTCGGTAAATTTATTCCGAGTCATACTTGCATACCTTGTACCCTGTACCCTGTACCCTGTACCCTCTACCCTGTACCCCCTACCCACTACATGAGTTGCTATTACGGACTATCGGCTTGCGCATGCGCGGGTTATGACGCCTTAGATGTTCGAGTGAATTACAATAGATTATGAAGAAATCTTATTACTTGATATAAAAGCAATTTTTCAATTACTTTCATACCAATGGCAGTCGGTAAATTTATTCCGAGTCATACTTGCATACCTTGTACCCTGTACCCTGTACCCTGTACCTTCTACCCTGTACCCTGTACCCTGTACCCCTGTACCCTGTACCCTCTACCCTGTACCCCCTACCCACTACATGAGTTGCTATTACGGACTATCGGCTTGCGCATGCGCGGGTTATGACGCCTTAGATGTTCGAGTGAATTACAATAGATTATGAAGGAATCTTATTACTTGATATAAAAGCAATTTTTCAATTACTTTCATACCAATGGCAGTCGGTAAATTTATTCCGAGTCATACTTGCATACCCTGTACCCTGTACCCTGTACCCTGTACCCTGTACCCTCTACCCTGTACCCTGTACCCTGTACCCGCTACCCTGTACCCTCTACCCGCTACCCCCCCCTACCCACTACATGAGTTGCTATTACGGACTATCGGCTTGCGCCTGCGCAGGTTATGACGCCTAAGATGTTCGAGTGAATTACAATAGATTATGAAGGAATCTTATTACTTGATATAAAAGCAATTTTTCAATTACTTTCATACCAATGGCAGTCGGTAATTTTATTCCGAGTCATACTTGCATACCTTGTACCCTGTACCCTCTACCCTCTACCCTGTACCCTGTACCCTGTACCCTCTACCCTGTACCCCCTACCCACTACATGAGTTGCTATTACGGACTATCGGCTTGCGCATGCGCGGGTTATGACGCCTTAGATGTTCGAGTGAATTACAATAGATTATGAAGAAATCTTATTACTTGATATAAAAGCAATTTTTCAATTACTTTCATACCAATGGCAGTCGGTAAATTTATTCCGAGTCATACTTGCATACCTTGTACCCTGTACCCTGTACCCTGTACCCTGTACCCCCCTACCCACTACATGAGTTGCTATTACGGACTATCGGCTTGCGCATGCGCGGGTTATGACGCCTTAGATGTTCGAGTGAATTACAATAGATTATGAAAGAAATCTTATTACTTGATATAAAAGCAATTTTTCAATTACTTTCATACCAATGGCAGTCGGTAAATTTATTCCGAGTCATACTTGCATACCTTGTACCCTGTACCCTGTACCCTGTACCTTCTACCCTGTACCCTGTACCCTGTACCCTCTACCCTGTACCCCCTACCCACTACATGAGTTGCTATTACGGACTATCGGCTTGCGCATGCGCGGGTTATGACGCCTTAGATGTTCGAGTGAATTACAATAGATTATGAAGGAATCTTATTACTTGATATAAAAGCAATTTTTCAATTACTTTCATACCAATGGCAGTCGGTAAATTTATTCCGAGTCATACTTGCATACCTTGTACCCTGTACCCTGTACCCTGTACCCCCTACCCAATCTCATCCCATCCACAATACTCTATGCCTAAGTTTATAATATGCAAAATTATATATATATATTGCTCAATATAATCTATTATAATATATATATAACATTTTTTTCTGGTAAATTATGGCACCAGATGAACAGTATTCTTACAAAATTGACATTTTACAAAATTAGATCACTGTGACCTATATTTTGACACTTAAGTTTTATTTTCAAAAAAAGTTTTATTTTTAACATATAAATGCATGTAAAATCATTCAAAAATATCATTTGGTTCCAACAAAACTGGACAAAAACCGAAAATTATCCATCCTGTTTAACCCCCCCCATAACTCACAACGGACTCCGACCTGACCTTAATCATATTTCATATCATGATGTCCTAAACCCCGGGTATCTGTAAACAAAAAATAATGCTTATCGGTCATGCCAACCAGAGGGCCCAAATTGACACTCCTCCTTTAAATCAATTCTTATTGATTGTATTGATTGAAGGAGGAACAAAATCTGCAAAGGCACAAGATCTTTCACGCAAAGGCGATTCAAAGACAGGGCCCCAGAAATATTGGTTATTGAAGTGTCATTCCTATCCCGTGTGCGAAATTTGACCATCAACGACATCGATCAAAGACTGACTGTGCAAGAGAAGAGGTAAGGACCATTAATCGTATCAATTGAATACACATTTAATGAAGTTATGATGAAAAATAGTATATATTGTACTAAATGGTTTGACAATACTGAAAATCTGGAGGAGAATATTCAATTATATTATATTTCTATCTGAACAGTAGAAAACAATATTCCATTCCGCTACAATGTACTATTTATTCAAATTTACCTAAAATTTAAACGTTCCAAATCGCTATATTGTCACAAACTAATCAATTTGACTTTGTCCGATATTCGCCTGACTATAAATTTATGTCACTTAGGCGATAATCCGCCACCAAAGCATAGCCTTCATTCATTGTAAGATGTAAAACGAAACGCATCAACAAAAAGGGTATGGTTTAAAATTAATTTTCTGTATTAATCATCTCAGATGACTCTATTTAGTGTAGGTTTTACTTGTTGGTATACATGTACATAAACTCGCATTAAAAAGTAGTTTTCATCTTTTTTGTTCCAGTTATGCACTTTTTGCTGTAACTATCTGTAGGAGGTCCCATTTCATTGCCAAGATCAAATTTGCGGGATCCTGGTACGAGTACGACGGATTAAGTGAGTCCATTAAAGCAGGGACCAGCTTTCAAGGCACAATGAACTTTGCTGTTTTTGTCTCCTGTTAGATTTGTTAGACTTCTCTGCTGAAGGAAATTTTGTTCAAACCTTGTCGAAAGGTTGGTTGTGACATTTGAGTGTTGTTCAAGTGGTTTTAATTGTTAATATTTAAGCATTAATGTTTATTTAGATATTACATGTATTGGGTTTGAAAAACAATTTGTTTGCAAACTGTGTGAATCAGTGATTTTTTAAGGGATTCATTTTTCCGAATCAATACGCAATGTCTTTGTGACGTCACGATAACGTCGGGGTTTCGCGCCATTCTCGGATTCAAAAACGTATTGACCAATCAGAAAGCCAGTTTAGCTATGAAAACGAAGAGAAATTAAGTATAAATGTTTCGAAAAGCAACAAATATTGTGATTGGAAAAAAAGCCCAACAAATATACCTACCCTCAATTTGTATGCATGTTTTTATAATTACTTTTTAATTGTTTTTTATACTAAATTCTACTATTTGATTGGTAGGTTCTTTTTCTTCGTACTATTTTGAAGAAAATTCGAGAATGGCGTGAAAACTCGACGTTATCATGACGTCACAATAGAGACGTCGACGTTGCGTATTGATTTAGAAAAAACCCATTGGAAAATCAATGGAATCGTAAGTATAAAATATGTCATCAGGTAGTCCACCTTCTCAGTCCGTGGTCTCCCGTCCACCTTTCAGTCCGTGGTCTTCCGTCCACCCTTGAGTCAGTGGTCTCCCGTCCAAACATGATTCCGTGGTCTCCCGTCCACACATGATTCCGTGGTCTCCCGTCCATCCTTCAGTCCGTGGTCTCCCGTCCACCCTTGAGTCCGTGGTCTCCCGTCCACCATTGAGTCCGTGGTCTCCCGTCCATCCTTCAGTCTGTGGTCTCCCGTCCATCCTTCAGTCCGTGGTCTCCCGTCCATCCTTCAGTCCGTGGTCTCCCGTCCATCCTTCAGTCCGTGGTCTCCCGTCCACCCTTCAGTCTGTGATCTCCCGTCCATCCTTCAGTCCGTGGTCTCCCGTCCATCCTTCAGTCCGTGGTCTCCCGTCCATCCTTCAGTCCGTGGTCTCCCGTCCACCCTTCAGTCTGTGATCTCGTCCATCCGTCCAGTCCTTCAGTCCTCGGTCTCCGTCCACCATTAAGTCCGTGGTCTTCCGTCCACCATTATGTCTGTGGTCTCCCGTCCACCATTATGTCCGTGGTCTCCCGTCTATCCTTCAGTCCAGGGTCTCCCGTCCACCCTTGAGTCCGTGGTCTCCTGTCCACCCTTCAGTCCGTGGTATCCCGTCTATCCTTCAGTCCAGGGTCTCCTGTCCATCCTTCAGTCCAGGGTCTCCCGTCCACCTTTGAGTCCGTGGTCTCCAGTCTACCCTTCAGTCCAGGGTCTCCCGTCCACCCTTCAGTCCGTGGTCTCCTGTCCACCCTTCAGTCCGTGGTATCCCGTCTATCCTTCAGTCCAGGGTCTCCTGTCCATCCTTCAGTCCAGGGTCTCCCGTCCACCTTTGAGTCCGTGGTCTCCAGTCTACCCTTCAGTCCAGGGTCTCCCGTCCACCCTTCAGTCCAGGGTCTCCTGTCCACCCTTCAGTCCGTGGTCTCCTGTCCACCCTTCAGTCCGCTCTAATAGGCAATATTGCATATTGCAATTTTGGAAGAATCGGACAAGAAGGCCGGTAGTTGGCCATCTTGAATTTTGATAGTAGGAGTTTGTTACTGCTTTTTCTTAAAACATTATAAAGCCATCTTTCTGAAATTTCAAATTTAGGGTTTATATTTGTCCCAAGACATTGTAATTGTATTTTGAATATTAAAAGTAAACAATAAGACTGATTAGCAGCCATCTTGAATTTTGCCACTTTGTCAGAAAGTACTGAAAAGGTCTAGCTTCCTCAAATTTAACTTTTAGTGTCTTTTTTGTCAGAAGTTTTGCATATTTATTTGGGAACAAAGTCGCGTTTTTAGGCAATGCGTCATCAATCGACGTGTGCAGTCCACCGTGGATAATTTTTCCATTAAAAAATATGTTCAAATAAATGACCTTGACCTTCATTCGAAGCACAAGGGTCGAAAAGGTTTTTTAAAACGACTTCTTGTCAATATGTAAGAGCCATAGAGATATTTCATTTCCTATGTAGCATGATAGAGGACGGGCTACCAAATGTGTTCAAATCAATGACCTTTACCTTCAGTTGAGGTCACAGTTCAACTATAGTCTCTCTGTGTTTTGTGTCAATAATAAGATTACCGTTAATACACATGGACCTCTTTTTCCAGGATATAATTTTTCGAACGAATACATTCCATTACTAACCAAACTTATCGTAGTGATATATCGTGCTCCGTTTACACCCGGAACCAGACGGCAACGTACATAGTATAGGCTAATTACATTGGTTACTGACGATGGTTCTGTTCTGAAGATACTGTGCGACAAGTATAATGTAAACATGGGTTGTGTGTCGGTTTTTGTTATAATTGTATAGTCTGATCAATACTTAGATTTTAATTTTTGAATGCTTAGTTGTGAGTTATCATATCTTTTTTTATACTTTTTTTTTCTCATTAAGCTAAACTTTGCCTGAAATCCTGACCTGGTCATGACCAAGTAGTGTTATTGTTTTCGATTTATCCTAAAGCCAGGATGGCCACCATTTTGAAAACGTATTTTGAACCTCTTCTCAAGCTTGCCTGGAATGATCCTGATATAACATAGACCCAGTGTTGCTATATTTACAGTACAATCTGAAATTAAAAATAACCGCCATGGTGCCATCTTAAAAGCACATCTAAAGGTGTTCTAATCACTAATGATTAAAATTGGTTTAATGTGAAAGAAGGCAGCTCAAGCAGTGCAGTTATTAAAATCCATGATTGATACCACATTCACTAAAATTACCACATTGAAAAAACATTATGTCATAGGACTGCACTTCTTGTTTGAAGTATTTCTGGTCTAGATAAAACAATCTTCAAAACCATGCTGTAAATGTTTATCATAGATTACTATGCAACATCTAGAGCATGCTTTAACGAATTTAAATCTCCCACAATTACATATGGACACTCCAGTGGTTCAAATATAACTATAATCTGTAATTGTTTCTCAGATCCCTGTAGTCATTCCTTGCTATAATATTATTATAAGAGGTATACTTATATAATGGGCCTCACACGTTTTAGTTGGATGTACATAAAACATGTATAAGAAAAATGTTTATAGGACATATTCTACAACATACCTTTATATTTACTAAATACATATGATATTTTGATAACTTTGCAATAAGAATTGCATATGGAATAATAATAAAAGTGAGAGATTATGTCATGTGGTTATGCATACTTGTATCAAGATTTAATGTTTGTTTCACATACTTTATCAAAACATTTGGTTTTGTGGTTTGTTTAGATTATTTAATAATTGTATTTATTCCAAGAAATGTTGGCCTTAAAGAAGCTTTGTATAACTTGTTGTTTCATTATCAATGTACACACATCTAATTTGGTTAATTTCAAAACATTTGATTTTGAAGTTAGTTAAATTACCAAACAATTCAAGTTATTCCAAGAAGTGTTGGCCTTTAAAAAGCTTTGAAAATATTTTTGTTTTTATAACCAATTTACAAAGCTACTTTGGTTTATTTCGGAATATTTTCTAGACCTACACTCCTATTGCCTTTCATAGAATAAGGTTGTTATTTTTTAAAGGATATGTAAAATACATGAACACTTTTGAGCATAGTTTATTATAATTGCATCTCGAATTAGCACATACTTTATTTAAACTATCAGTATGCAATGGCAGTTTCACGCTATACACATATCGTCCATGATTGACCCCCAGGGAAAACTTTAAAACATCTTGTCACATTCCTGTTAAGGTCCATGGGCCTCTTGTTGTTCAAAATACATATTGCAAGAGCTAAATCTTTCTTAACAAATGTAAATTGTAACATATACAGTCGCGAAAATATATTTACCTGCTGAACGACATACAATAATAGTTGTGCAATGTATTTGATTTAACATTCTGTAGATCATTACATTATATCTTTAAGCTTGTAACTGTATGGATATAGAATATGGTGATTTTGAATCTGTGTAAAAATGCGTGCATGGTGTAATTTTGACAAAGTTAATGTAAATGCTAAATTGGGAAAGTGCATTGCGGACGTTTCGTCATCCGTTAATGATTACATGTTCTTGAGTTTGAAGATGTGAGAGCAATATTACATATTACATGTACCTATGTACAATTGTAATTAATGATATTAAGTCAAATAAAGCATGTTTTTATTATTTGCTGTCTTCGATGAATTTAACAAGCAAAGTGCTAAATACAGCAGTATTGGTATTGAAACATCAATGACGCTCGCATGCGTGTATAAACGTATATTGGGTGAAGTTGCCCCGCATACAGGCTACATTTTTCAAAAATGAAAAAAGGTGAACTTTGACCCGATAGCGAACTTTTTTATTTGATCTAATAACGATATATTAGAAAAAAAAGTAAGTCTTTAATACTATTTACATTCATCATGAACATTTTTTCCTGTATCTCAATCATTTTTTTATTTATAGCTATTTCAAACTTTTGCGGTATGACGTTACGGCAGCCGTATTTAATTTTCGATCAACATCAAAATGCGGTCACCCCTTCCAACTCGTGCTATACAACATGACAATACATCTAATGACTGACTGCCATTGTCAGGAAAGTAATTGAGATATATCTTGATTTTGATTAATAAGATGTTCCTTGAAACGATTCCTTTATAATCTATTGTAATTCACTCGAACATCTAAGGTGTCATAACCCGCGCATGCGCAAGCCGATAGTCCGTAATAGCAACTCATGAAGTGGGTAGGGGGGTAGGGGGTACAGGGTACAGGGTACAGGGTACAGGTACAAGGTATGCAAGTATGACTCGGAATAAATTTACCGACTGCCATTGGTATGAAAGTAATTGAAAAATTGCTTTTATATCAAGTAATAAGATTCCTTCATAATCTATTGTAATTCACTCGAACATCTAAGGCGTCATAACCCGCGCGATGCGCAAGCCGATAGTCCGTAATAGCAACTCATGTAGTGGGTAGGGGGTACAGGGTACAGGGTACAGGGTACAGGGTACAGGGTACAGGGTACAAGGTATGCAAGTATGACTCGGAATAAATTTACCGACTGCCATTGGTATGAAAGTAATTGAAAAATTGCTTTTATATCAAGTAATAAGATTTCTTCATAATCTATTGTAATTCACTCGAACATCTAAGGCGTCATAACCCGCGCATGCGCAAGTCGATAGTCCGTAATAGCAACTCATGTAGTGGGTAGGGGGTACAGGGTAGAGGGTACAGGGTACAGGGTACAGGGTACAGGGTACAAGGTATGCAAGTATGACTCGGAATAAATTTACCGACTGCCATTGGTATGAAAGTAATTGAAAAATTGCTTTTATATCAAGTAATAAGATTCCTTCATAATCTATTGTAATTCACTCGAACATCTAAGGCGTCATAACCCGCGCATGCGCAAGCCGATAGTCCGTAATAGCAACTCATGTAGTGGGTAGGGGGTACAGGGTACAGGGTACAGGGTACAGGGTACAGGGTACAGGGTACAGGGTACAGGGTACAGGGTACAGGGTACAAGGTATGCAAGTATGACTCGGAATAAAATTTACCGACTGCCATTGGTATGAAAGTAATTGAAAAATTGCTTTTATATCAAGTAATAAGATTCCTTCATAATCTATTGTAATTCACTCGAACATCTAAGGCGTCATAACCCGCGCATGCGCAAGCCGATAGTCCGTAATAGCAACTCATGTAGTGGGTAGGGGGGTACAGGGTAGAGGGTACAGGGTAGAGGGTAGAGGGTACAGGGTACAGGGTAGAGGGTAGAGGGTACAGGGTAGTAGAGGGTACAGGGTAGAGGGTACAGGGTACAAGGTATGCAAGTATGACTCGGAATAAATTTACCGACTGCCATTGGTATGAAAGTAATTGAAAAATTGCTTTTATATCAAGTAATAAGATTCCTTCATAATCTATTGTAATTCACTCGAACATCTAAGGCGTCATAACCCGCGCATGCGCAAGCCGATAGTCCGTAATAGCAACTCATGTAGTGGGTAGGGGGTACAGGGTAGAGGGTACAGGGTAGAGGGTACAGGGTACAGGGTACAGGGTACAGGGTAGAGGGTAGAGGGTACAGGGTACAGGGTACAAGGTATGCAAGTATGACTCGGAATAAAATTACCGACTGCCATTGGTATGAAAGTAATTGAAAAATTGCTTTTATATCAAGTAATAAGATTCCTTCATAATCTATTGTAATTCACTCGAACATCTAAGGCGTCATAACCCGCGCATGCGCAAGCCGATAGTCCGTAATAGCAACTCATGTAGTGGGTAGGGGGTACAGGGTAGAGGGTACAGGGTAGAGGGTAGAGGGTACAGGGTACAGGGTTGAGGGTAGAGGGTACAGGGTAGAGGGTACAGGGTACAGGGTACAAGGTATGCAAGTATGACTCGGAATAAATTTACCGACTGCCATTGGTATGAAAGTAATTGAAAAATTGCTTTTATATCAAGTAATAAGATTCCTTCATAATCTATTGTAATTCACTCGAACATCTAAGGCGTCATAACCCGCGCATGCGCAAGCCGATAGTCCGTAATAGCAACTCATGTAGTGGGTAGGGGGGTACAGGGTAGAGGGTACAGGGTACAGGGTAGAGGGTACAGGGTACAGGGTACAGGGTAGAGGGTACAGGGTACAGGGTACAGGGTACAGGGTACAAGGTATGCAAGTATGACTCGGAATAAATTTACCGACTGCCATTGGTATGAAAGTAATTGAAAAATTGCTTTTATATCAAGTAATAAGATTCCTTCATAATCTATTGTAATTCACTCGAACATCTAAGGCGTCATAACCCGCGCATGCGCAAGCCGATAGTCCGTAATAGCAACTCATGTAGTGGGTAGGGGGTACAGGGTACAGGGTGGGTACAGGGTACAGGGTACAAGGTATGCAAGTATGACTCGGAATAAATTTAACGACTGCCATTGGTATGAAAGTAATTGAAAAATTGCTTTTATATCAAGTAATAAGATTCCTTCATAATCTATTGTAATTCACTCGAACATCTAAGGCGTCATAACCCGCGAATGCGCAAGCCGATAGTCCGTAATAGCAACTCATGTAGTGGGTAGGGGGTACAGGGTAGAGGGTACAGGGTAGAGGGGTTAGAGGGTACAGGGTACAGGGTACAGGGTAGAGGGGTAGAGGGTACAGGGTAGAAGGTACAGGGTACAGGGTACAGGGTACAAGGTATGCAAGTATGACTCGGAATAAATTTACCGACTGCCATTGGTATGAAAGTAATTGAAAAATTGCTTTTTATATCAAGTAATAAGATTTCTTCATAATCTATTGTAATTCACTCGAACATCTAAGGCGTCATAACCCGCGCTATGCGCAAGCCGATAGTCCGTAATAGCAAACTCATGTAGTGGGTAGGGGGTACAGGGGTAGAGGGTACAGGGTACAGGGTACAGGGTACAGGGTACAAGGTATGCAAGTATGACTCGGAATAAATTTACCGACTGCCATTGGTATGAAAGTAATTGAAAAATTGCTTTTATATCAAGTAATAAAGATTCCTTCATAATCTATTGTAATTCACTCGAACATCTAAGGCGTCATAACCGCGCATGCGCAAGCCGATAGTCCGTAATAGCAACTCATGTAGTGGGTGGGGGTACAGGGTAGAGGGTTACAGGGTTAGAGGGTGCAGGGTTACAGGGTACAGGGTACAGGGTACAGGGTAGAGTGGGTACAGGGTACAGGGTACAGGGTAGAGGGTACAGGGTACAGGGTACTAGGTACATCTGGCGCACGGGTATTTACCTGTACAGGTACAGGTGTTACATTGTGGGTACAGGGTACCTTCAAAGTTTTGATAAAATTATAAACTTTATTTTTTTTACAGCACACGTCGTTCTCATGGCTACGGATGTAAACGCTGAGGGAAATTAGTGTGGAAAACCTTAGTGCCCTGAATGACAACAATGTAACACGATGTTATTTCAGGTACCCATGAAAGTAACCTTTGTCACAATCCGTTACGGGGAAAGCGATGAAGAAGTGACACAGTCTTACCAAAATTTAGTACTTAACCCAATATGTCCCGATCCATAAATAGATTTAATGTTGTCAACAGTATCAAAGACTTTCTTATAGATTACGTTGGAATCAACTTTGATTATGTGGTGTCATACATTGATGAATAATTATAAGATTAAAACTACCATTTTTATTTTTATCGTACAAGCATTTTCCGAGTATTACAGTGTATTATCGTACGGTCCTAGAACCTGGAAATACGAGTTTGAATAATCCTACACATTTCTGAAGATATCCCCTGATATATAGAAATTCTAAGGAGTCCTTTAATTTATGTTTACGAAAGTCAAGTATGAAATTACTTTTAAAGCTTCTTAAATCTGATATGTTATAAATAACGATTCATAATATTTTTAGTATAATCATGGGGTGCAAACCGAAAATTCCAGTGGTTCATTTAACAACTGCCCTGACTACAGTGATTTTTATATGAACGAGTCATAATTCGAACGGTACTATTTGGCAGCCATTAATATAACGTCAAACATGATAATATCTTTGTTAAGCTATACCTTTTGTTGTATGACAACAATTTTAAAGAAAGTTATCTTTATTAAAATAGATCGATGCACTTGTTTATGTATTGGTCCAAAAAGATATAAGATCAGTCTTAATTCATCGAAATATGTACTAGTTACTATTATTCTGTCAAACGCCATGAGATTAATTGGTCAACCAGTATGGTCAACAAACTGCATTTGAAACTTCTCCGGATTTTCCCTTTTCACATCAAATACAGTAGCTAAATTTTGCTAAAGTCTTTTGAATCGCGAGCTTATCGAAATCTCTTGTCCATCTTAATGTGAGAAAAATTTAACATTTTTCATTTAATCGAAAGCTGTAATGTGTATTGGAGAATGGCTAAGTTCGTGCTAATTATATATGAAAACGTCTTAACCCTTACGACAGTATAGAATGCTATATACTGTTCGGTACCCTTCTAAAAAATATTAATCTTAATTCCCTATATAAATTAAACACCCATATGTATTGTCGATGTTTTATGTGACAAGTATACTCACTTAAGTGGCCATCAAACAGAAATCGTTACAATTCTGTTACCGATCGTATTATGTCTGACTGCTTTTCTGATAGGTTAAAATTTAAGCATGTGCATTGCAAGTTGTAACCCTGTACACTGTATACCTGTACCCTGTACCCTCTACCCTGTACCCTGTACCCTGTACCCTGTACCCTGTACCCTGTACCCTGTACCCTGTACCCTGTACCCTCTACCCTGTACCCCCTACCCCCTACTACCCATGAGTTTGCTATTACGGACTATCGGCTTGCGCATGCGCGGGTTATGACGCCTTAGATGTTCGAGTGAATTACAATAGATTATGAAGGAATCTTATTACTTGATATAAAAGCAATTTTTCAATTACTTTCATACCAATGGCAGTCGGTAAAATTTATTCCGATATTCTTGCATACTTGCATACCTTACCCTGTACCCTGTACCCTGTACCCTGTAAACTGTACCCTGTACCCTCTACCCCCCCTGTACCCTCTACCCTTACCCCCTACCCACTACATGAGTTGCTATTACGGACTATCGGCTTGCGCATGCGCGGGTTATGACGCCTTAGATGTTCGAGTGAATTACAATAGATTATGAAGGAATCTTATTACTTGATATAAAAGCAATTTTTTTCAATTACTTTCATACCAATGGCAGTCGGTAAATTTATTCCGAGTCATACTTGCATTCACCTTGTACCCTGTACCCTGTACCCTGTACCCTGTACCTTCTACCCTGTACCCTGTACCCCCTGTACCCTGTACCCTGTACCCTCTACCCTCTACCCTGTACCCCCTACTACCCATGTACCCCCTACCCACTACATGAGTTGCTATTACGGACTATCGGCTTGCGCATGCGCGGGTTATGACGCCTTAGATGTTCGAGTGAATTACAATAGATTATGAAGGAATCTTATTACTTGATATAAAAGCAATTTTTCAATTACTTTCATACCAATGGCAGTCAGGCACAGATTACAGACTGTGGTAAGTAACCTTTCTGCTTTATTTCTAGATTATTTGCGTGAGTATTTTGATGTTGTACCCGTTATTATCGAGTCAATCAATCTAGGTATCTGTGCGCTCCAGTAAATCATTCAACCGTGGCCATTACATTGTATTTATCGCTTCAGTAGGAATTTATATAATTTGTTTGCTATTTCATACTATATCTCATGTATTCTATGTGTATGTTGCATATGATATGTTGTGATAATATGCAGTTGTTTATGATATTTTAAATTACATACTTTCTATCGATACCCGTTCTCGATTATAAATCTATGGAAGCCCAGTTCTACTGTTACTTTGTAGAACGTGGTGAGTCCGCGCGCGTGTGTAAAATGTATGGAAGCCCTGAGTGGAAGATTATTAGTATATACCAGTAAATGTTATTTTATGTACATTTTGGAGTCGCACATAGGTATTTAGTGCTTTTAAGATATGCTTTAGTCAATTCATACATAACTGGTTATGTAGAGTTAATAGTCAAATGTTATATTTTATTATATTATTCTGTATTTAAATCTTAAAAACGTTACGCGTGTAAATGTGAGTGATTAGTCTATTTTGTAGTATTAATTATTAATTGTAGCTTCGCATGACGGGATTTGAAGCCAAGGGATCATGATTCAGCCAGGACCAGTATAAGGACACCCATCTACATTATTAGCATCAGGACCGACCCGGATACTACACCCTCATCCGACAGGGTTAGGTCAGCGATAGTTCTTGGGGTTTGTTCAGCAACAGGTTGGCGGCTGTAGATTGCATCAACCCTTTTCCTACGGGAATACATTGGCAGTGCTGTCGATATTGGGCACTGTTGAGGCCATTATGTGTGGTATCTTTAGACAGGTTCTTACCTGCGTGAACGATTTTGGCTCTGGATTGATCTACCATTAGAGCGACATAAATTGTGCTGTGGCTCTGGATTGAGCTGACCTCTGTGGAGTGCGGATGTTGTACAAGAACTCTGGTTTCCCATTGGTTTCTTTATTTGTTATTTGCCTGAAGCTACACTGACATTTTAGGGTAATTAGTATGAGAATGAGAGAGTTAGTGAGAGTGAATAGTTGTTTTGTGAATATATGCTATTTCCAATACTAATCATTCATTGTAAATAAATATCATCATTGTTTGTAATCAATATCTTCCGTTGTCATTTCCTGTAGTAACAACCGACGCTCTTCCACGTTAACAATGTCTTCAGTAGTTTTTTCATAAAAAATGTTATCTTTCTTAATATTGCTTTTGTAAAAAATTGTAAAAAGTTTTTACAAAATAATTCAAGATAGTGATTTAAGGATTCACTTGAAAACATTTGTTTATGTTATGGAGATATAATACAAAAATCTCGCAAAGCGGTTTGATAATGATAATGGGAATCTGTGTTTTATTTTATTAGATTTGATGTAATAGGCACTATGTCTACAGAATAGTGTGAGGTACGAGGTGTCTCAAAACAATAACATACCCTTAGTCGATTGTCAAACTTTTCTTTCGATTGCCACCTCGAAAAGCTGGTATGTCTGACGTTTCGACCGTGCATGTGATTGCATATAATATCCCCTTTTCATACGTCAGTGTTATGTTTATGGCTACACAAGTCTATCTGATAAAGTATCTTGCGGTTATAACCATCGTTTAAACACTGGGGTTGATTAAGTGCACATAGCATGTTGGGTCGAAATAACCCGTCGTATACATCAAACGGGCCGAGACATTTCGTACCTGCACACAATAGATGTAAACAAACATGTAGACGAACACGTTGTGTTAGTGTTATTTCGAACTGAAGAAGGCCCTATAGTGGCTGAATATATATTCCATAGAAATGATTTTGATTTTACTTTGAATTTATTTTGGCCTTTTATTTCGGATTATTAATATACTAGCTTTATACCGTTTTTCCTCATTATGATTCCTCAAGCTAGCCACATGATCAAAACCCTGATAGCATCGGTTCCCCTAACTCATACAGAGAGGGATGTGTGGATTAAATTATTCAAGAAACAAGTAGAACTAAAACTTAAGCTAACACGAGCATTTAGTTGTGTATTGCTGTTCAAAAAGTTGAAAAGTAAGACAATAGGTACCAACGATGTTGAGAGATATACGATAAGTGAAGGTGGTAGAAGAGGTGGTGGGAAGGAGACGCGAAGAAAGGAAGTAGTGTTAGACCTTATGCGCAGTAAGATCCGCTCAGCTGAGCGTGTAGAGCGATACACACGGTCTATGTTTGAACGTCATAAGGTGTACGTATGGAGACGTTGGGGTAAACATCGCGAGGTCATGCACCAACTGGTGAATGTCCAGGAATCCGAGGTACACAGAACGTGGTCAGAAATTCGTAAACAACATAGGCGTAAGGCTGACCACCTTGAAAGGAAATGGGGACGTAACAGACAAATTCAGACATGGAACGGAGTGTATGAGGGGATCCGCTACGGTGATGATAAATTAAAAGAAAGAGCAACATGCCAAGGACGAGAGATTGAAGTAAAGCAACGGCCTCTGATTCATGATGATCTTTCTTAGTCTAAGGGGGAGAGAGCTGCACTTGCACTTCCTCCTAAGTTCGCTACATATAAACCTATCAAGGTAGATGATATGGAGACCGCAGCCGAACTTATGGGTACAAAGATAAAGTGGGAGCTCAGATCACGAGATGAACGAAGAACGAATCATTTAGGGGGCAAAGACGGGGCATGGACCGTAGAATGGGAACAGAAACAACAGAGAAAAAGAGAGGTGTACAGTTCCGATACAGCCACCATGTCTTTCTCGCACAGGCGTGTTACAGACATGCCCACATGTCATCGGATTGTTTCTCCCAGACCCTCACCTCAGCAAAAGGCAGTTGTACTCAACAACTTGAAGATCGAGCTAAGGAATACCACGCAGGATTACATAAACAAAAAATGTGATAAAAATGGTAGACCTAGGAGCTCGAATCTGACTCAAGAAGAGCAGTCTGGGATAAAATCACTGAAGGATCGTGTCAAAAGTAAGGAGGTGGTAGTTATGCCGTCAGACAAAAGCGGGCGTATGACCATGAACAGTATGAGCAATTTCATTGAACTCATGCAACCCCATCTCGATGATGATCCTACTATCAGCCATGAGGAACACGACAAACTCGAGAAGGAGATTGGAGCTCACGCTTTGCAATGGGGGAGGTTCCTCACAATGGGGGAAAGGTGGGATGACCCAGATGGTATTCAACACAGACATTGGGACAGGGTAAAACAGGCACTTCGCACTACAAATTGCATTGCACCGCCCTTGTATGGTTTACCGAAAGACCATAAAACCGCCAGTGAACGTGGTCATCCCCTAAGACCGGTATGCGGAGCTAACGAGAGCATCAATGGTCCTCTTTCAGACACTCTCTCTGAGATAATCTCAACGTTGGGAGACGTTGCTGACGACATCGGAGTCATCAGTCGATCCACAGATGATGTACTTGAAGCGGTGACATCGTACAAAAACAACATGGCTCCTGGTGCCAGACAACCAGTAGTTCTGTCCATGGATGTTGCCGCCATGTATCCGAGCCTCAATGCCTTCGCCGTTGCGAAGGAAGTGAGAGAGGAGTTCCTTCGATCTGACCTGGAGGTAGTTGTGGATTCCGTTGAACTTGGTCTTTATCTTGCGATCATTTATCAAAATAAACGCAAGGACCTAGCCGTGCTTGGCCTTGATGATAAGATACCCAAACGCAGGAGTCGTGGCAAAGACATCAAAATCATAACGGATGAAGTTACTTCAGCTAGGAGGAGGGGAGAAAGACCACCAGGCTCCGACAAGAGTCTATTTAGAGAACGTGAAAGTGTACCTAGGTCAGATGAGACACGTCTCATGTTCGCGTTGGCCTTGGAAGAGGGGATCAAAATAGTAATGAACCACCATACTTACACGTTTCAGGGAGACTTATACCACCAACAGAAAGGAGGTCCCATTGGTCTTAAATTATCTGGAGCGTTAGCCAAGATCCATATGATTTTCTGGTGCCGACAGTTCAGGCAGAAAATGGCAGCAGCCACGGTGTCAACCTTCCTTAACCACCAGGTATACGTACACAAAATTTATGTGGATGACCAGAACTTGTTGTGGAGGCGTTACCACCAGGTAGTAGGTTTGTTGAGAACAAGATCGTGATTGTGGATGAATTGGTGGAGAGTGATAGAATAAGACCAGCAGATGAGAGGACGGCGCAGATAATTAAAGAGGTTGCCAACTCAGTATGCCCCTATACAAGAATGGAGGTTGACTATCCATCGGCCCATGATTCTGGATGGATGCCGTTGCTGGACATTCAGGTCCAAATTCGCGACGCGGATGGGTCTGTGGACTAGAAGTTCTACAAGAAAGAGGTTTCCAGCTCACAATTCATCCTCAATCGCAGTGCACTCCCTGTGTCCGTGAAACGCCAATCCATAATTCAGGACGGCATACGCCGATTGCGTAACACCAGACCATCTTTGGTACCAGAACTGCGCCAAGAGCTTATGGAGATCTTGCAGAGATGATGCTGATCTCAGGATACCCAGAGTCTTTTAGGGCCAATGTAATCATTGCTGCCCGAAGAGGCTATGCCAATCAGGTATCCGCGAGCGAGCGTGGTGATAAGCCACTATATCGGCATAGATCTTGGAAGGAGAATGAGCGCAGGTCTAGGAAGAACGTGAAAAAGGCTTCGTGGTTTCGACCAGCTGACACCGTAATTTTCGTACCATCAACTCCTGGTGCAGAACTTGCCAGACGTGTACGAGGGGTGACAGCGATACAGGGGCCCAGACTTGACGTGAATATCAGGGTGGTTGAAACTGGTGGGCAGACGATCTAGCAGCAACTTGTTCGTACCGACACTGAATTTGGTGATGAGTGTCAACGAGGAGAGTGTGTGTTATGTCAGAGCAACCCTGGTTCTGGTGGTGGGTCATTACATTTCCGGTCCGGTGCGCTGTACAAAGCCACATGCAAAATCTGTGCCAAGCACAACACAGTGGCCGAGTACATTGGTGAAACCGGCCGAAATGCCTATACCCGGTTCCAGGAACACAGGCGCCAAGTAGAGAGTGGTAATCTCTCTAATGCTCTGGCTAAGCACTTGCTCGAAGAACACCCAGGAGACGAAGGTGACATTAGAAACTTCAAGTGTGAAGTCCTCAAGACCTTCTCCAAGCCACTCGAACGACAAGTTTCAGAGGCGGTCGCTATACACGGATCAGTTGCTGACAAGCTCCTCAGTTCTAAGTCAGAATGGGAGCAACCTGCCGTAGAGAGATTGGTGGTCACTAGGGAACCACGACTGTGAACAGCAATATGTGATAGGAAATCTGATTAAAATACAGATCTTTATGACCACTCCGGTGATTAGAGGATCTGACAGCGTCCCATGGGGGGTCATGTCATGTTCAGGTGACATTTATAACACGTGTACTCACGACCACGTGTAGGTTCTGCACCTTGCTGCATCAAGTGTAAACAACATTTCGTCCCAGTATACATATACGGTAAGCTATGTTGTTCTCTTGGGGCGAGATGACCTTAGGTGTGAAAGTTTGGGGGCAGCAATTTGACTGGTCTTTATCAAGGATCACGTGGACGTGGCCCCTAGTGGGATTTTCTCTGATCCTTTTTATCAAACGTAATGATAATGGGAATCTGTGTTTTATTTTATTAGATTTGATGTAATAGGCACTATGTCTACAGAATAGTGTGAGGTACGAGGTGTCTCAAAACAATAACATACCCTTAGTCGATTGTCAAACTTTTCTTTCGATTGCCACCTCGAAAAGCTGGTATGTCTGACGTTTCGACCGTGCATGTGATTGCATATAATATCCCCTTTTCATACGTCAGTGTTATGTTTATGACTACACAAGTCTATCTGATAAAGTATCTTGCGGTTATAACCATCGTTTAAAACACTGGGGTTGATTAAGTGCACATAGCATGTTGGGTCGAAATAACCCGTCGTATACATCAAACGGGCCGAGACATTTCGTACCTGCACACAATAGATGTAAACAAACATGTAGACGAACACGTTGTGTTAGTGTTATTTCGGACTGAAGAAGGCCCTATAGTGGCTGAATATATATTCCATAGAAATGATTTTGATTTTACTTTGAATTTATTTTGGCCTTTTATTTCGGATTATTAATATACTAGCTTTATACCGTTTTTTCCTCATTACGGTTTATGATAAGAGTACACTTGTTTGTGTTATATCTCCATTACATGAAAAATAGACAAATTAATCCTTATAATTCAATTTACTAAAGATAACTGTTGAAAATAACGAATCCATTTTGGGACTCTTTTTTACTATTAAATAATTACGCCCAAAATTATCGACCAATCAGAAGCGACGTTATAAACGCTGACGGCAAATTTTCCTTTATTGGCTGATAAAGTAAAACTTTAATACTCAATACATCACAAATTATATCATGGACCTTGTTCTATTTTATACTAGATGACGTTTTCGAGGCTAGTGACCATGATTCAGGTTGTGGTAATTGCTGTTGGTGTCTTGGCCGGACTAGGACATACAACGCCAACCAACGGTGGCAATGATGCAGCGGTATCTACATTTACACTTAAATGGCTTGTTTTGATTGGTTTTTAATTAATACCTGGTACAGATTCAAGATTTGGCTTTTTAAAGGACAAATATAATGATATAAAAACAACGCTAGGCAACTACTTTAAACACATTATTTCCGCGGATAGAAATTTTCCCGCAGTGTCACGATATATTGAAAAATAAGTTGGGCATTTTGACAAATGATATGTCTAAATTAATTAATATAATTAATATAAAATGCGACTGATAACCGCGAATGCTATTATCATTATGTGACCTTTTAAATAATTTCAAATCAGTGTGAACTAAAATGAACATTTGCTAACTAACTTTAAATCGCGAATTTATGTATCCGCGATTTTTTTTTAATTAACGAAGACGCAAATTTTACTATACGTGAAAACATAGGGGTTAACAGTATTACTCAAGCCTTAGAAAAAAACTTATTGTATTTTACAAAACTATTACAAGGATCAATAGTTTACGTACAAAACTGCAGACCGGCGCTTATTGACGCAACAAAAGAAAATGTTTCACACTACCAAGAAAACCATTGCTGTAAGAAAAGATTTATAGATGATTCGTTTCAGTTCCTGTCCATCGATATCAGTACAGTCCAGGGGGGCACGTATTCAATAGACGTTGAACCGAAGAGAACCGATGGGAAAGAGATCGTTCATTCAACCTTGAATGGAAATGACACGCAGACAATCGCCATAGATCATATCTTAATTAGCTGTAATGGCGGACAGTAGCGGTGGTGTGTGTAACCGGAGCAGTGGAACCCGAATTACTGGACTCTCAGATAGTCCTAAGAGGTATACTGAACTGTCTAATGTAGCTACTGTTGATTCTGAAGTGAAGGATGCTGAAAGTCCTTGTCATGTTAACATAAATATGAACCAAGAAACTGATTATTATTCTCAGTCCATGATTGACCCATCTCAGCCTACGGTAATACCAAACCGGACAATGTCGATCTCAGAAAATGACCATGTGTTCGGTTCACAAGACCATTCTTATTTGTTACCGTTGAATAAAGAGTTTGACAGCAGACTCCATGATATTGATAATGAACATATGAAAATACCACAAGACAAGTATATTGAAAAGTTGAAATCGTTGGTGAACGACTTTGAGGATCAAGTCATGTTATACAGAACTATACTAGCCGAGAAAGCTAGATCGTGCGATGGCTTTCCTACCGGAAAATTAGTTACCAGAAAAAACACTACCAAGTGTGCAAGTGTTGACAAATATGCAAAAGATTGTTTTCGACTCCAAGCGTTTATTAATGAAGATTCGTCTATTATAAATGAGCTGTTCACCACTGGGTCTGTAAGACAGAGTATATGTGAGAGGCCCTCGGCAGGGGACACCGTAGTACGTAACACAGTGTCGATATCCGAACTTTGTGCGACTGTACATGCATTGACAGAAAGACTCGCTGCCACGGAAGTAAAACTCGTTGCCATGGAAAAAGCTATTACTTCTAGCAAAAAACCTGAGCAAGAATTATCCTCTAAACTCGTTGAGATTGAACGACACAATAAATCTCTTCAATTAAACGTCGAACGACTTCAACCTGTGGTTAATTCCAATCATGCAGGATATAATTCGTTAGATAAAAGAGTTTCCGTTGACCTATGAGCTCTTGTGAATTCGGCTATTCCGTGTATCAGAAAACGATTGAAAAATTATCGGACCGTATAAATAATTCAAAACAGAACCCAAAAAATCCCGTCGCCCCCGTACGTAGCCCCAGTACGAAGGAGAATGTCACACGTATGTGTTCAGTATTGGTAGCCCTACACAATCGAAAGGTATATATGTACGCCACGCTCGAATGAACGTGAATTGAATACATGTAAAAACAAATAAGTTACAGCAAATAAAGAACCGGTTCAACAAGGCAAAACACCGGTTGATGATGGACGAACTCGTTGCACATGATATATACGAGATTAATGTAAACAACAACAAAAGCACGTGTTCACCTGGAAATAAGCACACCCACATGGACTCCACATTCGCCAGTGTTGTAAAAAACAAGGAAAATGCATGTAACCCAATTCAAAATGACTCTCTTAATAAACGGATCTTACTGAAAAGACCAAAGAATACAAAATACCAGCTTGTATAGACAGAAATGTGTCCCAAGCACATCCCGTTACTGAATCTGATACTGAAAGAAATGACTTATTCTTTGCTGCAGCACCAAGGCGCACGCGTAATGTCCGCTACTACATAAGCAACATTGATCCCCAATCAACCAAAAAAGGCCTTGGTCACTTCCTATACGAGAAAGGAATAACGGTTACACATCTCGTGATCACAGGGACTTGTAACGTAGGTTATGAGAAAGTCTGTTGTGTATACATGTGTACTATATACTATATAAAAGGACAAGGGAACCAACGACTCGCTTAGAAGCGGTACACATGCCTCTACAAAAGTCGCCCGTATTCCGTCAAACATGGATAAATATGTACATATTTAATACCAATATATTCTTAAATAAATTTTCGACATGGAAAACACAACTTCAAACACGAAATAATATATTAACATACTTTTATTTCACTATGAACGTGGAAAATGCAGTCAGATATCACCGATGTCGTTTTGCATGTCCACTGAAATCTAGGTTAAAGCTGACAATGCAAGTTAAAAAATATACATTTGAGAATAAAAAAAAAAAAAATTCAATACCCCAGTACCGACCCCTATATAAAGCGCGTGAACCACACTCACATGCTATCAGTCGAACATTCGCTGTTCAAGGTGTAACATTACTAACAATTGACCGGCTTTAGATCTACTGCACTATATACCCAAGACGTAATGATAATAAAATGGTTAGTACTTTCAATGTTTTCTCAAATAAAGTTTCTAAGAACCATATAAAGATATATACAGTTTCTTTCCACGTGCGAGATCCATTTTGATTATAACGTAAACAAACACGGACATTCTAATTGGAGATAACATTGTCAAACTCAATATAAAATACTGCACTCACCTGACAAGGTTTCATTGAAGTAATATTGTCAGCTAGATCCCAAAATATGTCAAATACGAGCTAATAAAATACTTCAACATATTAGATATTACACGCACATGTACACGTGTGTGCCTTTGGTAGTTTATATATGGAAGCGTCACTTGTTCGGGGCAGATGGTCACGTGCAAGTGGCCAGTCGAGTACATCGGGTACGATAGCATACATGGAGATATGTGGACGGATTATTATCAGGATTTTTATTCATTTGAGTGGAAAGTTAAATTTGTGAAACCTCTAAATACAGCTTAGAAGAGTTGACATGTTTGCTTGCTAAAACCAGCCCTACACATATTTACAGGTAAGGTGTTTTGTTTATGTATTAGTAGGTGATACACAGTGAACAACTGCTAGGTGTATATGTACATGACTGAGCGCACGTGTGTCGATTCACGCGCTTTATATAGGGGTCGGCAGGCGTCTCGTATCCAAGCAGAGTTTAAACAAAATGGCGTCTGCCCGTCCTTAGAAACGTAATGGGCTGTCTCAGAAACAAATTTTGGAAAAAGAAATTTCATTATTTTTTTTTTAAAATCTCAAATGTACATCTTTTAACTTGCATTGTCAGCTTTAAAACACGTTTGTGTGGATATTGTGTACCCTATACCCGGACCCGGACTGGACACACCATATACCCGGTTTCTGTACACTAAAAGCTACAATATCAATGTGGTAACGGTCAAGTACAACATTAGAGTCTCCATTTAAGTTAGATTCTTCAATTAATGATATATGCATCTCAAATAAAGGTTCTTCTAAGAACCTAAACCGTGAAACTTAATTTATACAGAGTCTGAGTACAGAATTTCAGTGTAGTATCGGGTAAGGGCGAGTACACCAAAAAGGTACCCATCATCAATTACAATATGGCGGATTATACGAACAAGAGTCGAGTGCTGGATAAAAAAGTGTGATTCCTCGCTTAGCTGTTGGATTGGATTAATGAAAGGGTTATCAGAGATAGCCTATTTGTATTTGCGATGGGAAAATATCACCAGAAAGTGAAATGAATGCATACAAAATTTGTTACAAGGGAATATGAGTGCTTTTGACCTAGATTTTACTGGACAGGCAAGACAGACATCGGTGATATCTGACTGCATTTTCCACGTTCATAGTGAAATAAAGGTATGTTAATATATTATTTCGTGTTTGAAGTTTGTGTTTTCCATGTCGAAAATTTATATAAGAATATATTGGTATTAAATATGTACATATTTATCCATGTTTGACGGAATACGGGCGACTTTTGTAGAGGCAGGTGTACCTCTTCCAAGCGAGTCGTTGGTTCCCTTGTCCTTTTATATAGTATATAGTACACATGTATACACAGCAGACTTTCTCACAACCTACGTTACAAGTCCCTGTGCTCGTGATGTTCGAAAACCGCGCAAATAAGAAATCGGCAAAAATTAATGTCATACCGGAAGATACTGTGATAATAGAATCGCCTGGCTTTTGGAACGGAAAAATTCGATGCCGCCGCTGGCTGAGCGAACATGATTGGAGGTTAAAAATCGAGGAAAGAAACATGGACAACTTCGCGTCTCAACAAAATGAAAACACATTCAGCAATGTATACTAGGATTTCAGAGAACTTTTTCCCGTTTTCATTATTAATTGTCATGAGCCTTTCTATTCTAACATGGAATGTACGTGTCCTTTTATCGTCGGCCTTGAGTGTTTGTAATGTGATTGATACCCTGTAAAGTGACATTGTCGTTATAACGGAACACAAACTTACACAAAATTCCGTTCATTCTCTACATAATTTACATCCTGACTACTTTGCTTATCAAAATACAGGACTCACCGGGCAAAATAGCGGTGGCGTAGCAATAACGGCACGGGAGGATATGTTTTTTCGTATAAATAATCTTGAAATATCCCTAAGTGATCGAATAGTTGGCATTGAACTTCTTACAAAGAAATCAGAACGATTGTTTATATTCGGAGTTTACATGCCTAGTGACAATAATATATCTGATTATGTGGAGGAAATCGAGAACTTGGATAATTTATATACCCCATTCAGTGGACTGGGGAATATCATTATAGCTGGGGACCTAAACGCGTGATACGAAACGTCCCGTGATAATATATAAATGTTTTTTTCTATGAAATCTTTGTTTTCTCATTGAAATCGTTACAAAAAAAACATGGCTGATAACTTAAATTTTTAAGCAATGAAAATGGTTGTTACAAGCAAAATTGAATTCTTCAAATATATGTTGTTTCCAACTTTTCTCTCAGAATATAAGCGTGATAATTCCTGCCTCGGAATCGGATAATTGCAACTTCACGAAACTCAACGATGAAAAAAGACAGAACACGTACTAGAGGAGGAGGACGCAGATGAAGTAGATAATGTAAGATTTCCTGTTACTGATATATCCTAGAGAGCGTACATGTGTTAGAGTTAAAAATTGGAGGTGACAGTTTCGATAACTTAGTGTAGACGTTCTAGTCTCTATATTTCAAATTAGTACAGAACATAGCTGATTTTATAAAGCCCCTAAATAAACGGAAATAAGATTTTTTCATCTTCTTGGAATCATGAAATAATTTAATGTGGGATTTAATCATACCGAAAATTATTTACAATGCTTATCACATTGGAATTGATATCTAATTATTTAGAGCATAGCAAGGTGTATTCGAACACCGACAAGGTGTATTCGAACACCGACATAATAATTCCTCGCTCAGTGGTAGAACGCAGCATGTCAGACATTGAGGTCATTAGCTTTGCATAGGTATCACTGTCATTCTCTGATCAATATGTTATTATTACACATCAGGATTCTGAAATACTGCCCAACACCAACACTACTGAGGAGAAGGCTTGTTTGTATGACGATGATGAACCCGACATGACAGAGGCGGTGAGGACTGCTGTTGTGTCCATGTTTGGGACCCGTAGGGTCACTTAACAAAGAAGGCTGCATGTCAGGACATCCCACAGGACGGAAGTCAATAAGGTAGAGAAAGGGGAATAACTCACATAGCATCGCGCTTTCGCAATTCATTTGCTATAGTACCCTACATTGACTTAATTATTATTTATTACGAACCCAGAACCTCCGGATGATCTACCAATGAGCTACCTGGTCACCGATGATCTACAACAGTCCATTTCCACAGCTCTAGTATCAGCCGCATATATCGACAATAATACATCTATTATCTACATAAACGAAAACCCTAGCATCAAAGTTATGATTATGAATTATGGTCCTCTTATAAAGGATTTTATTTATTGAATTCGGTAGTGTGTTTAATATATGTGCGAAACAGCCGTTAATGAAAGTCTGCGAAACAGCCGTTAATGACAGCTATAAAAGATATGTTATTGACAGATATCTATACACTTAACTGGTTACTTAAAAACAAAATTAAAATACAATAAACATAATATTGTCGATGTCAAAATCAATTAAACATTACATTGAAATATATGGTATTAAGAGCAATTGGTTTGTAATTATTGTATAGTATTCACTTGTATCAAATTGTACCACCGTGTAAATAATAAACACCAACCGCAATTAGATAATAGTTAACCATGGTGTCAAGACAAATGTGAGGTGTTAGCAATTGTAAATTATGTGTTTAGGTATTAGAGTTACCCCCCTTCACATGTACTTGTTTAGAGTGATTCCTTTGATACCAAAATATAACTGAAGTTATAATATGAATTTTCAAAAACTCGTACTGTGTGTAATGTATGCATTTGTGTATATTGTATAGTGTGTAGGTGTATGTGTTGAAGTAGAATAGATAAAATTCAGTTAAAAAAAAGAAAATTTGCTGTTAGCTGGTGGTTAGTTGATTCTCTGCTGCTCTGAGTGAAAAAAAAGAAAAAAAAAATCAAAATGCATAAGACATCCATTGTCTATTTGTTGGAAGGGAATGAGGGATTGTGTAAAGCCAAGCCTGTTTTTTTTTACCTCACTTTCCCACCAATACAATAGTGTAGGTCAATGAAACTTAGGATCCTCTCCGGAGATATATCATTCTCGTTCAAGTCTCATTTCCAATTTGATCAAACAGTTTTCGTATCCTACATAATAATGTCTCTATTTATAGCAAGTTGCCATATGGAAAATAACGGATTATAGATAATGGACGGATTCTCAGATATGACAAATTTTTCCAAGTTTTAAAATGTGTGCTTCTTAATAATAAACGCTTTGTAGAGAGGTTAAATTTCACTTCTTTTCATTTAAATCGGCAGCACTTTTAGTGAGAAATTATTGGTTTTTATTTCTACATTTCAGTATTTCATATTCACGAATCAAGAATATATTTTAATACATTATTCACCACCAAAAATTATCAACATTTTGAGAAATCAAATAAAAGCTCAAAATGCATTTTGTTTTGGCAGTACTGCCGCAAATCATGATATTTACGTATAATGTAAAGTGAAATGAGTCCACGGTCAAAGTAAATTATGTTCTGTAATTTCATTTCACAGTTTTACAGTGAAATTAATAATTATAAGTGACGTCTTCAGATATGTTTTCATCTAACCATAAATAAAGCACAAAACAACAGTTATTACAGAGCATGAATTATGTATTGTGTATTCAGGTTTACCTATGCCTTTGAATGATTTTCACGGCTTAATTTATGAAACCTTATGGTTTTCAATAGATTACCGAAGAAAAAAATAACGTTAGAATAATTATGGCACATATGCATTTAAAGATGCTCCACCGCTGACAAATGTTATTTTTTTCACTATCAAAGACAGGATCAGACGATTTAGCATTTTTCTTCAGTTACAAAAGTTACTTACTTTACACCATTACCACCTTTGAAAAGTTTGAGCTTCTAATTTTACTTCAAGTTAAAAATATGAAAAATAATTAATTGCATCCCGAAAAAATTCCGTCGCACTATATCCTATATGGAATGATGTACTGATTGCGCATGCATCAAAGGAAAATAAATTATTTATTTTTATTTTTTCTGTTAATTAGACATATATATACACAACAAGACATCAATTATTGTTAAATTGATGAATATCATTTATGGTCTGTCGGCGGTGGAGCATCTTTAACAAAAATGATAGAATATATCAAATACTGTAACATCACAAATAGAACAAGCAAACTAATCTCAATGTTTATGGTGATTTTAAAAACAGTTTTCTTTTAAGTCACGGAATAACATACAATAAAACTATCATCGGAACGTTTTGCACGTAACGTCAAATCTGCCAGAATGATGAAAACAGGGTGTTTAGTGGGTAGTGATAACATATGCTGAAATTCTGGAAAAATAGAACAAGTTGACTGTGTACTATCCTTTGTTAAAGACAATTCTAGTTTTGTCAATTAATGCAAACAATCATTCAGATAGCCAATTTGGAAAATTTCTTGAGCTTGTGTATGTATGGTCAAAACAGTGAAATTCTTGTAAAATTCCACATAGAATCTAACAGTTACCTTTAATTCATAAATGCTCAAAACCTAGCAAGCAACATAATTATGATTTTTATTCACTCGTCAAGTTCGGTATGAACTTCTATTTCGAGAATAAAATAAGGAAAAAAAGAATGTTGACTTCTCATCACAGAAGATCCTATGTGGAATAAAATTGTATATACATTTATTTTATTTTAAAAATTGTACATACATGTACATGTATTTCATATTAGTTACTTTTGTAACTAGTTACTTTTGTAACTGTAATTTTATAACAATTGTAATGACGACTAGTTATTAATTCAGAATCAACAATTATTTTATACTGTCTAATGGTAACTTAGAATATACGGGAACTTGATATTCATTAAATACGAAGGTTACATTGGACAGGTAACGTTCTTCGATTCTGGCCTTCACCTTCCTAACGTTTTCTATCCTTTGTATTTTAGCCGAAGACTCAGATGAGACCGGAGCAGTAGAGCTTGTTCGTCGGAAGAGGTGGTGGTTGTCGTTATCGCTGTTACTGGGTCAGAAAAAGGGCGAGGAGATGCTCCTACAGGAGGAAATGTTTCCTGTTCTTTGGCTCTTGGCGGAGGTACTGCGTCACCACCTATTATCTATCCCTCAAATGTGGCATATACTGCTAAGTCTGTAGTAATCCCTGCTTAAAGAAATGCAAGGCGGATGATTAAAGAAACACATTGATTTCAAATGATTTAGGAGGCCATATAATGAAATAACATTTGCGCTTATCAGAGACATTTTATTTCAATTAATTAATTACTTGTCAGGATGCTCAACTTATTTTCTAATACATATCAACATGTCCCTTTTGATCAAAACTTTTGCCCAGTTACGGCACATATAACTTTTGTACTGCAAATATTGTTAATGACTGACTTACATACATGTATATTAAAGATAAAAGTTCTGCGTTTATTTTAACATGCCATACCTGCCTAAATTTTCTGCAGACATGCTAAAAGAGTAGTATCAAAATCAAATTGGCTATGATTCGACAATGCTGTTACAAATTGATATTATTACACGATGGCACTACAGAAGCAATTTTGATTTATAAGCCAAAATTATAGCTCATAGGTGACATCAATGAGCATCGTTTATGTTTGAGATACTTTTACCAAAGGGTTTTATATAATAAAAATGATTCACGATAAACTAGCAACCATTCATTGATTCACAGACATTTTATTTGTAAGATACTTTAGGCTAGTAGCACATTGTATGTACTAATCTAATTACACTATCACTTTAAATTCTATATAATACCAAGAAATTATGAGATATGATATACGATGTCAGTTTAAGTAATTGAAACGTATTTAACGATTATAATATCAATATAAACACATCTGTTACCAGCTAATCACTCAAACTCTTTCTGTATTTAATGAAATCGATTGTTTACTCTATTTACGACTGTTTCACTTAAGTCTGTATAGTCGCGTACATTGCATACGCAATGCATTTGTATGCAATGCATTTCTAATAGCATCACATCATTTAGAAAAAAACAATACTAAAAGTCCCTTGTTAATGTAGTATCAATGTGTTCAAGAGGACAGGTGTGAAAGTTTGTATGTGTTTATAAGACACCCCTCCTCCCAAAAATATACAGTATGTACTATGCGTGATTTATAAAAGGTGAACTAACTATAGAACCAAATTTATAACATGGGCCGCACATACGTTTTTTAACGGGCACTAAAAGTATCAGTATTTAAAAAAAAATTGGGGTTTAGATTATTTGCGTGTAAATCACACTCATTGTTCGAATTTAAAGGCACCAATGAGTGTCAACGTGGGAGAAAATAAAAATCCTGGGGGAAATCCCTGTTAGGCAGGTGAACAAGTGCCTTCTCTTGCACGATTACGTGAACCAACCATGGCCGTGATGTGTAGGACAGTGGTTTATGTTTTGTCCTAAACTATTTCTATGCCGTCTTCACATTAAGTTCTCATCCTCAACATTTATTCAATGCACACTTTAATTTGAAATGTACAGCCGACAGTTATATATTAATAATTTATCATACTGTTAAAAACTATTATAATTTGATGCGTTTAAACCATCTCGGGGAAACTATTACAAAATATTTTACAATGCCTAGGCATACATTTCAATTCGATTACGAAATATTCCTATACTTTCGGAATTTCTTGACAACATGGAACATGATATTTTGCATGCATCTACATATTTCGTGCATTAACCACAAAATAAAGAAACAGTTGCATATATCTAAAGACACAAAAGGGAAAATCAGTAAGAGAAAACCTAGCAATTGGAGGAATTATATTGGCAGTAGACAAACAACTTGCATGATAATTCTCTGTCCCCTTTACTGGCAAGCAATCGCAATGCTATCCCTTTCTAGCGGTGGTCAGGTAGCTAAATCGTTGGAGTATCTGGCCAGTGTTGGGAGGGTCCCGGGTTCGAGCCATGGTATGGTCGGTACATTTTCACCTCTGTTACTTTAATGTATCAAAATTGTAATGATAACCGAAAATTTAGAATCATTCCGATAGCACTTTCTGACATATGTGTCCCCTTATGTACACCTATTGTAAAAGTGCATCTAAAGTACACATTATATAACCTGCTATCGCAAGGTAGCTGGGATGTGGGGTTAACCTTTGTGTAGTCGTGTTACATTACAATAAAAACAAGATCATACAATGCTTGTCTGACTCATTTCTTTTCTAACTTCCTGATTGATTAAAAAGCTAGTTAAAAATGAAGTGAAAAGGCAAGGCAAATAAATGTGCTTGAAAACTGAAATACGTTATGAATAACGAACAGTATTACTTTGCAAGCACTTATTTCGATGTCTAGATTTATTCATTTGGTGATATATTGTTTTCAATAGTACTTAATTGTATGTATTATAAGCATGCATTTTTACATTTTAAAACTACAATCAATCACTAATATCCCAAACTCCCCCTCCTTCTCCTTTATTATATAGAATTAGAACCATATTAATTAAAGCCGTATTGATAATCCATATTATAAACAATTATGACAATAAGAATATGTTTAAAAAAACAAAGCCATTTTATTTACTTGGGCTTATTGTCAGTAAATGGGATCAAGAATCATAATACGCTGTCATGTTCCGATTTAGATTAATTGTCATATGTTTCTAATCGAAAGTGGTAATACTTTTGATAATTAACACAGGCAGAAAATCGCAAAAAAAACTTAAAAATACTCAAAATATTTGAACGATCAATACTTGACGATAGGTAACATATATGCGCAATAATTTTTGATGCCAGGATATAAACCCGCCCGGACAAATTTAACATAAGTTGGAGATGAAAACTAGATGATCTCAGCCGAATATAAAGTAAGTTAAAGGTTCGCTATCATAAACTTGAAGATCGTACATTACTTTATTTCTAAATACATGTACATTAAGATAGGCCTAATTCAAGCTTGATTTTATTCCATTGTGTAGGTACAAAACGTTTGTAACATAAACTTTGCTTTCATATATGTTTCGTTCTTAATCAATTACATAACGACACAAAGCTAAACTTGTATTACAATATAATAAGGACGCTTCTTGAAACAATTACTTTATGTGTCTCAAAAATACCTCTTACCAACCATTTGTTAGTTTCTACAAAAAGTAGAACTATTTGTGGTGTGAAATTCGCTCATTTTGCTTTCAACCTCCACGAAAATATAAATGCACGAACAAGAAATTCATCACATCTCCAACAGTTTGTAATGTTAGCAAAAATATTCACAACAAAAAATTTCAACTTATGCAGTATCACATGATAATTTGATTGAAAGATACATGTACTTTAAATGTTATTTCATTTTTTTTTCAAATAAAAATTCGCTCACCAAGTTGTGTTCTTTATAACAAAACGAAGCTATTATTTTACTGCCCTAAGCTTGTAAATCACAAGACATTATAGTAAGTCTTTTGGTAAACACTCAAAAATTTAATGTCTTTCTTCTCCGAATTTCTACGTTAAATACTTCCTTGATAAATCCTATAAAAGGGGTTAAATTGTGACGTTTTACGCAGAAGCTCTGGGAAGCTGATTTTGAGAACAGGTAAGTGTAGTCTTGGATTACCGAGATAAAGATAATATATTTTCGAAAACTTTGAGAGATGATTAATTTCTCTTTATGTATTGCAATCGGCAGTAACGTATCTTTTATTTGAAACCGATACATAAACATTTTTTTGTAAAATTGATAAAGTGCATATTTTTATAACAAAATATTTCAAAACACCCAATAAGAAATGCTTTTTTGCAATTTCATGTCCAGCGATACATATTTTGATATATAAACTTTTGCCATGGTTATTATGTTCCTATTAGGAGATCTTTGTGCTGTATCTGTGTTGGTCACCATGCTCCAGTTGATGTATATTTATCTGTGTGTCCTGTTTGGTTTTGGCCAGGCAGCGTCGCCGGACGGTGAAAATACGGCTTCGGTACGTACATCTACTTGTTGACACTTCTGAGTATTGTGATAATGATAATGTTACATGTTTTCGCAATTTAAACAAATTGCTGAGAGAAAACACAGATGTTGTTTAGACGCAAAGAGCAAACAAAATATCAATTTCTGAAATTGATTTTAGTAAGTCGTGCAGACAAACTATTTATATTTTCATCCCTGTATATTTATTCATGATATCTTTCATGCACATTCAGTATTTTGAGTAGTTCCGTCAAATTTCTCTGTAATCCTCAGCAGTATTATATATATTTCTATTCAAATGAAACATATACTCAGAATCATAAATTGTAAAACAATATAAATAAATAAAAGAACAATCCATATTATTTATGATATATAAATTGTTCACAACTGCAACCAATGAAATATGCATTTAAATATCTAAGTATTTCAATTCAATTGATTTCCTCCATTGTTAAAGTTATATGCGCCGTAACTGAGCGACCGTTTTATTCTTTACTTACTTAAAACATATTTTATTTACTAAAAAGAAAAAAAAAGATCTGGCATAAGTCAAAACAACTTATGAAGCCATGGTAACATACATTGACATCAAAAACTATAATTTACATTAACATACAGATATTTATATATACATTTATGAATCTTATAAAATTACGAACTTTACTAAAAACAGCACAATTTACTTCCAAAGAAATATGTTTATTTCAAAACAACAATAAATTAAGAGATAATGGTACATGAAAATCTAAATTATTTAAAGATTCAATAAGATCTGTGCTAGCAGCTAAATGATAGGTTATCTCACAATGGTAACCGCAAATTAAACAAATTGAGTCTAGGGACAGATCATCGTGGTAGAGGTCGTGCTTAAGAGAACTGCATTTGTGTCTTCATCTGGAATGAAGTATGTTAAGTTTCCTATCTCCACTTAAGTAGCAGCAGGGTAAAGGAAGAGGGTAGTTAGAGAAGAGAGCTGATTTAAAAGATGCGAAAGGCATTGATCTGATATTATAATTAAGAGAGTTCCAAATTCTCAAAGATGAAGGAAGAAAAGGCATATAAGTGATTGAAAGCCTAAAATTAGGATATCATTATTTCTGAGACTTGTCTATCTACACCAACAGAAAAAGGAAGTATGTACACATCCATCCAAAACTTCACATACATACTCTAAAACTGAAATTTTGACACGCTATTTTTTGTTCAATAATCTATTGAAAACTATGTGTTTTGATAAATTAAGCTGTGAAAATCATTTAAATGGACAGACAAACAATTACGTTGCCTTATAAAAAATTTGTTGTAACACATTACTCCAAAAATCATTTTCAGTTTTTAATTGTACTTGTGAAATTAAAAGCTTTGCATTGTAAGTATTGTAATTCTCAAAATGTTGGTAATTCGTGGTGGTGAATAAAACATTAAAAGCTCATTTTGATTCATATAACTTTAAGTGATTTTGTAAAAGAATTAGTGTCTAGTTAAAATATACTTCGTACATCTATGTATTTACGTACTAGTTTATGTCGCTGAATGTCAGCACAGCGGAGGGAGACACATATTCAGTGGACATTGGATCTGAACAAACTGATGGAAATGAAATCGTTCATTCAACTATGAACGGGAATGGTTCCCAGACCGTGGTCACCAATCATACCCTGGTAAGTGGATAGAGAAAGTAACTTATTTTTCCCCCCTTACCAGGCTCTATATTTGTATTATTGACGTGCAAAATACTACTTAAGAGATTTGGGCTACGTTGGCCGAGTGTTAAACATGTTCCAACATATTACCACAAGCCCTCAACCTCTTTGTCGAGAGTTCGAATCCCATGTGGGACAGTTGCCATGTACTGACCGCTGATGGGTGGTTTTCCTCCTCCCACAACCTACTACTTCCTTCCATGACCCTGGCACTTCCTTCCATGACCCTGGCACTTCCTTCCATGACCCTGGCACTTCCTTCCATGACCCTGGCACTTCCTTCCATGACCCTGGCACTTCCTTCCATGACCCTGGCACTTCCTTCCATGACCCTGGCACTTCCTTCCATGACCCTGGCTGTTTATAGGACGTTAAACTTAACAAACCAAACCTGAAGACGATGGTTACATTACCTGGTAGGCCAATAGTAGATAATTGCCTTCTTCCAATGCGACTTATGTATGTGACCGATTTTTGTTTTTAGTCACTTTGAAAGTCAGCCTTCTATAAATGAAATATTGCCTATTGTTTTTGAAGAGTGTGCTTATCACTTATATTTCATGCAAAAAAATATTTCCATGTCCGAAAACAATTACATTATCTGCAATATAAAAATCATATGCAAAGTAATGAAGGAGATTCTATATTTATGTAACAGGAGAGTAGAAAATGTAGCGGCCTGACCGGGATTCAAACCCGAGACTACTAGCCGAATGCTCTACTGCTGAGCTACCTGGTCACCGATAATCGATTTAGTCCAAGCCCGCTATATTTCCATATCAATAAACTATTATTCGCATCTGTCATTCCCATATAAAAGGTTATTTCTTAACTACTATTTTTACAGAATATACGCGTGATTATCCCAGACTCGGAGTCCGAAGATTGCTACTTCACGGAACTCAACGAAGAGGAACAGACAGAACATGTGCTAGAGGAGGAGGACGCAGATGACGTAGATACTGTAAGAGACAAATATGATAATGTATACAGATTAAGTGTTAAATACCAATTTATTTATCCAGAAAAGTGTAATTACATAATGCAGCTTTTCATACCTCGTTGTATGTATATTCCTAATATAGGTTAAGGAGACTGACACGTCACAAACTATCAACGCCACCGCGGAGAAGGCGTGTATGTATGACGAGGACGAACCCAAAATGACAGAAGAGGTGAGGACTGTAGTAGAGTCGTTGTGTGGAACCCGGAGGATACGTCACTTAACAAAGAAGGTTGCAGGGTGTCAGGACATCCCACAGGGCGAGAGCGAACAAGGTAGTGTTACTTATGAGTTTAAACGCTGTAAATTTACATCAGTATGTTTTCCAGAACACAAACATTTCTGAGGTATCCCCCCGTAAATTACAATATAAATCATCGGTTTGGTACCGATGCCATCTTATGCTTGTCCATGTGTCTATGTCGTATTAATAATGATAATGATTGTACTGTTCCCTATATATTTATTATGCATTTGAATGCAGTAAAAAACTTGAAAACTTAATACAGGAGTGTGTTGTATCTAGCAATGTCGAATCGAATTCCTAGTATATTAAAATACCGTTTAATTTACAAGGAATCCTTATTGACTTTTGCGGATTTAATGTTAACCTTTCCACTTGCTACCATCATCTAACCGTAAGTCTATAAAACTTAAAATAGGTTTTTCATAATACACACACATTTATAACGTACAGTTTGTTAGTGTCTCCTTATTGTTTTGTAATTTAGATGAAGACTCTGACGAGACTGGATCGGAAGGTCTTGTGCGCCGGAAGAGATTTTGGGGGATATGCCCTTACCGCTGTGTCTGGATCATAAGAAGAGTAACATATTGTCGGCGATGGAAACCCTGCTTCTTTTGTAGGTGGAGGACATGCTGTGTCACCTTCTGGTATCTAGACTATGTCTGTGGCAGATTCTGCTGAGTCCATTGTATATTTCAATGTTGCTGATTAAAGATGTACTATCATTGTATTCAAATGAAACATGCGCGCTTGGTAATAAGATATATCTATGATAAATAAACTCCTGATTTTTGAAACAGATCTAAACTGATAATATAAACCAATAAAACTTATTTTTATAATTAAATGAAGGGAATAATCGGTTGTTTAAGATATTAATATACAACGTGAAACAGAACAATCTAAATGTTTTTCATATGGAAAGAATGATCAAGTTCTAATAATAGATAATAACCACATTGTACAATAATTAAATTGAGCACTGCTTTAGTTTTTGCAATTTCTAAATTTTATTTTATTCGGACAATAATGCTTGGCTAAATGACTTTTTCATTAAATTTTAAAAACATGCTATAAGTTTGTTGTTTATTATGAACACTAAAGCTGAGTTAAAACTTCTTATATATCGCGTATTATTGTTGCATTAAGTTCATGGTTTAGAAATTGGGCGCAAAGAATTCGGCGACATAACAATTTATTTTTTTTTTCAACAAGATTTTTTGATGTTTATACAAAAAAAAATTGGACATCTGGCTAAGACCTTTCGAATTACTGATAGCACAACAGGTATACTTCTAATTGAATCGTGATTAATTAGTAATTTAGTAAAGAGAGGCAACTCCAACATCGATGTGGAAGATGCATGAGAGTCTGTGAACAACTAAAGAATTTCCTGGTTTATTGATTATGAATTAATTCTTCAGAAACATATCAGTTTAATTCTTTACATATAGCCCATATATGCTAGGACCTATATTTGCATATTATGGTAAGGAATAATAAAACTATTTGGAGCACAAACGTACATATAGCTATTTCATATCGTTTCGTAAATAGCATAAGACTTTTGTTTGGACACACGACACAAACAATCATAGAGTGAGACATTGTTACATGACAATAGCTCTAAAAGTAAGTGGAAATTAGACGTTGTACATGAGTTGATGAAAAACGAAGACGGATATACCCGTCTGTAAAAGTGAATACCACGTCAGGAATCCCTCATCGCCCAATTATAAAGTTACATTCATTGGATGTAAATACCTAGTAGGATGACTGGGAAGGGTTTTAGGAAAGTAAACACTCAGCTGGCGAACGAGCCAAATATTGGACACAGCCAAAATAAATAATCTATTAAAATCACTACAATAATTAATGTCACTTATCTAAGTAAAAGTACATGATAGTTATCTTAATTAGTAGACATTGCTTCATTAATTGTTTTATAATATGTTTTTGTTTCCATTATGTTAATGAACCATGTCGTTAATAAGTCTATGTCAATTGTCTGATATAAAGCCACGTTATCAAAACCGTTCTAATAAACACGTCGATCGAGTAACCCACGTTTCACCAACAAACTTGGAGTTTCAGTGTAACACATAGACACAAGACAACGACACAAGTTTCCCGAATTACACGCACACGCGTATGCAACATATGCCATACAAGAAAAGCCATTCTAAGGTGACATTTAATGCTAAATACAAAACCAACTAAAGCTGTTATTTTAAACCATAATGAAGAAGGGTCAAATGCGAGTAATTCATTTTTATGACATTTTCATTTTCAAATGCTAAAAAGGTGACTAGCAGAACATATTTAAACAACTTGCAGTTATACTAGATTATATGACTTCAAGAACAATAATAAAATCTAGTAATGTATTTATATGTTAGCGTATTTTACTTTCATAATGTTTTATAAAAGTTTTATAATTAAAACATTCTGCTATTTTGAAAATGATGCTGTAATAGGTTCTAAGAAAACAGAGCTACATTTTATTTCATGCATGCAAATTGGGTGATATTGATAACTCAGATTCCACTGTTTGCCTTATTACAGTAAATCTAATCTGGTTTCGGAAAATTACCGAGAAAACAAGAATTTGTTGACCCAATGACGTCACTTTAAATGTTGTAATGTATGGGTAGACATGTGGTAAAGCCTCAGACGACATGAGTGTATCACATACGATAAACCAGTGTTACATTCTGCCGTGATATCATAATTGTACTACAATTTAGTTAACAAATAAAGATTGTTAGATTGCTTTTATCGGAGATATAAATGCATTTTGGGTGACAGATAGATAAAATAGCGCCGCCCATTACATTTTGCTTTCTATTTCAAAGTAAAACATAATTTAGATACGGGTGAACATTTGAATCGCTTCAACTATTTAACCTGAACAGCCAAGGTCAATGTGTCAGGTTTTTGATAGTTTTCAGATTCCTATTAATAATACAGACATTTAAAAGATTTTTCATAGTTTCATAACCAAATTGTTTAAGGATGCACACTGAGGTTTCAGTCCCGTTGAAGTCTCGTTTCGACATAGATCAAAACAGTTTTGAAGATTTTCAAATAAAATTCATCAATTATCACTTCGCCAGCTTTTTTTAGCTGTATCGAGCTAATTTTTGCTGTAAATCTTAGCAAAAATCTTGAAAAATAGCACACCGATCACCCCCTATTTTTCTGTCTGATTTGGAATGACCAACCTTTTCCAAAAATGGCTGAAAATGGTGGATTTTTTAAAGGCTAGGGGTAGCATATGTTGTTATTCTGAGAGAAAAAAACCTTAATAATGATAACTGCTAATATTTTAAAGAAGACCACAGTACAATGAACTCTGCAAACACCCATATATATCAAACACCTAGTTAGGCAATTATGGCTTTAATCTATCGTGTATATGGTCAAAGCGGCAAAATTCTTATAATATCCTACATTTTGTGAAATTGGTATTTTTAAATTACCACAGCTCAAAACCAAGCACACTGGTATATGTTTTATTTCATTTTCTTTTATGGTATGAACTCCAATCAAAAATCTATATGAGAAAAAAAGATTAATACAAGAAAATTTTGACTTCTCATAGGTGTACATCCTTGTCTTGTCTTTGTCAAGGTCTTGTCTTCAGCCATATTACAAGGATTAGTTAAAAGATAACAGAACAATTAAGGTAGCAGACCAGAGAAGAACAGCCTGGCCCCGGTCTATATTTTTATTAAGTGCGGAGTCGATGTTTTGAACCATGCATTAAAAATAAAAATAAAATATATTCTGAAATTAGTACATCCAATATGGAGGGTTTGATTTAAGTTTCATCTAAAAAATAAACATAACTAAAATGGGTTCGAGATTACAATTTTGAGATCCTCCGGAACTGCTTTTTGACCGGAAATGCTAGCTTTACTTGAAGGAAAATCCATGGCGCGGGTTCAGGCAAAAATATTAGAAAATCCACACAACTGACCAATGAAATAGCTTATTTTGCCATTGTGATAGAAATGCTCAATTTAATGCAGGTCTTAAGAAAAAAAAAAATGTGTAATTTTGGGCTAAAAATCATGATATTTTGCATTTTTTCAGGTATTTTTGTTGTTATCGTGGTATTCACATTCGTGAATAAGCGCAGAATATGGCCAAATATTTATCCAAATATCATATTGTAATTGCGAAAGTTATGCAGAATAATTATATATATACTTTTGTACAGGTATTTTTTACAGTTAAATGACTACATGTATATTTATATTTCTAAGGTATACGCCTTATTTTCATAGACTGTCAAAATCTACTGTTTTCTGCTACCAAATCCGTCTATGCACAAAAATCGAGCAATTTGGAGGGCGGTATCTCGGTACTGAAGCGGCCGATTTTGATGCGGTTTTCAACATTCTTGTCAGGAGATCAAACAGAATTTCCGTTCCGTGTACACTATAAGACAGTGTTTGAGTTCTAGATTATCATTTAAATATAACACATCTTTTTTATTAGTTATTAAAATTGAATTCAAATAGTTTTTGAACTATGGTATGCCGAAGTGAAACGATTGAATTTGGTATAATGTATTTACTTGCGAGATTAATTTCCCAATATATGTATGTGTTACAGTGGATATATGTTATGGAGATAAGCAGAAAACTGTACAATATGTGGGAGAGAGAACTGTATCGAGGCCCGTCAGGCCGAGTTCTGTTCTCTCTCCCACATATTGTACAGTTGGAGACTTATCTCTAACTTAAAACATAGCAAGTCTTTTTGTTAATAAAGTACACTTTTATTTCTAATATAAGCCAGTTTTTTTTGCCTTTGTCTATGAGACCAGATAACTCTCTACCAATGTGCATTTAACCATGACAAATCCGATATAAACAATGGCATCACAGAATTAACTTTGACTGTGTTATATGTGATGAATAGCATTCATAAACGGAATGCATGAAGCATGCTTTTGGGTTGGACAACTATCTGTACATTCATTTTCACATGTCCACTTACAGTGATGGAGGGATATTGTGTTCTCAATTTAAGCGATCTAATAAGGTGGCTTTAGTGACTTTTATTATTAAAGGACTTTTCTTTCCAATGTATGATGTGGTAAAGAAATGACATATGAAACTTGACTTAAAATTTAGGCGTTTGTTTGAAAGCGTCTTACTAAAATGATCGCATATAACAGTGAAATACAGACCAGTTCAAACAGTCGATGCCCCCACAGCTTTCATTGAATTCAAAGGTTTTAAAATTTCGACCTCTCTACGGAAAATCTTGGATTCATTTATACCATGTGAAATTTCTTTCAACAAGCTAATGGGATTTAGGTGAAATTCTTCGATTTTGTTGAAAAATATCAAAAGAAGTGTAAAACTACAGTGCAGATGATTAAGAGATTTAAAATCAAAGTGGTGTATAAAACAGCAAGGTTTCAGAAAGCGGAAATTGGAGTTAATGCTGCAGATTAGTGTTAAATGGTGAATTCATAATTAGGAGAAAAACTCGATCTGGGATATATGCATGTACAGAAATTCTATGAATGTGTTTAATTCCACATCAAAAGAGGATTAAATTCTTGTCATATTCATTTTGTTTCGTAATTTGGATTAAAAAATAATGGAATAGTCCGGAAGGTTGTGTGCTGTGTGTTAACATAAATATGGGATTATGCCCGGAGACATATACTCACCCTCATTGTGTAACTCTCCCATAAGTGACCTTTTACTGTCTTATAAATGACTGTCTTATATTAGAGTCACATATATAAAACAGTAAAAGGTAACATATAGGTCAGTTACAGGTAATAGTCCCATAATCTGGGAGTTAAAGTACAGAAACAACAACAGATGCAATCACAGCTATGTTTAAATGTCTGATAATGATAGTACAGTGTAATACTTTTCTTATTAAAAGAGGTGTGAATGAACCAGTCATGTGATGTTGTACATCTTGTTCTAGCGATAGTATTGCGTTACCCCTGTGTTACTTTTATCATGAACGTTGGTCGTTTTGACACAAGACGAACAATCAAATCTCCTCCATTCTTTTTGCTGACGACAGAGGGACCGTCGAGTTATAGGCGAGGTTTCACCTAGCTAACTACTTTTGAGTGTATTTGTGCATAAATATAAGGTTTAAAAACTATACCGCGGTCTGAAATGACCATTTAAAAAAATATAGATTATGTTTTAATATGATTTTTAAAAGCATAAAAATAAGTTATATAACCTGGTTTGTCCAAAACCAGACATTCAAAAGCGACAATGCCTTTTCTTGTATTGGTATATAAATGAACATATGATCATAGTGTATCTTACTATTTAGGAGTGTGTTAAAACAATCGTAATCTAAGTCAATCTTTGGGGTTTCAGAATGTCATGCAAATATTGATGGCGAAATCTTCAAATTGAAAACCACTTCACTGCATCAATCTTCCATGGAACAGCTATATAAAATGTTACGTTAAGTGATGAAACATTCTCTCACGGTTCTTAGTTTGACTGTTAACTATGTTAACACTATGTGGTGATGAAGACCTCTCTCTCGGTTCTTAGTTTGGCTGTTAACTATGTTAACACTATGTGGTGATGAAGACCTCTCTCTCGGTTCTTAGTTTGGCTGTTAACTATGTTAACACTATGTGGTGATGAAGACCTCTCTCTCGGTTCTTAGTTTGACTGTTAACTATGTTAACACTATGTGGTGATGAAGACCTCTCTCTCTCGGTTCTTAGTTTACTGTTAACTATGTTAACACTATGTGGTGATGAAGACCTCTCTCTCGGTTCTTAGTTTGACTGTTAACTATGTTAACACTATGTGGTGATGAAGACCTCTCTCTCTCGGTTCTTAGTTTGACTGTTAACTATGTTAACACTATGTGGTGATGAAGACCTCTCTCTCGGTTCTTAGTTTGACTGTTAACTATGTTAACACTATGTGGTGATGAAGACCTCTCTCTCGGTTCTTAGTTTGTCTGTTAACTATGTTAACACTATGTGGTGATGAAGACCTCTCTCTCGGTTCTTAGTTTGTCTGTTAACTATGTTAACACTATGTGGTGATGAAGACCTCTCTCTCGGTTCTTAGTTTGACTGTTAACTATGTTAACACTATGTGGTGATGAAGACCTCTCTCTCGGTTCTTAGTTTGACTGTTAACTATGTTAACACTATGTGGTGATGAAGACCTCTCTCTCGGTTCTTAGTTTGACTGTTAACTATGTTAACACTATGTGGTGATGAAGACCTCTCTCTCGGTTCTTAGTTTGGCTGTTAACTATGTTAACACTATGTGTGGTGATGAAGACCTCTCTCTCGGTTCTTAGTTTGGCTGTTAACTATGTTAACACTATGTGGTGATGAAGACCTCTCTCTCGGTTCTTAGTTTGGCTGTTAACTATGTTAACACTATGTGGTGATGAAGACCTCTCTCTCTCGGTTCTTAGTTTGACTGTTAACTATGTTAACACTATGTGGTGATGAAGACCTCTCTCTCGGTTCTTAGTTTGACTGTTAACTATGTTAACACTATGTGGTGATGAAGACCTCTCTCTCGGTTCTTAGTTTGTCTGTTAACTATGTTAACACTATGTGGTGATGAAGACCTCTCTCTCGGTTCTTAGTTTGACTGTTAACTATGTTAACACTATGTGGTGATGAAGACCTCTCTCTCTCGGTTCTTAGTTTGGCTGTTAACTATGTTAACACTATGTGGTGATGAAGACCTCTCTCTCTCGGTTCTTAGTTTGGCTGTTAACTATGTTAACACTATGTGGTGATGAAGACCTCTCTCTCTCGGTTCTTAGTTTGACTGTTAACTATGTTAACACTATGTGGTGATGAAGACCTCTCTCTCGGTTCTTAGTTTGACTGTTAACTATGTTAACACTATGTGGTGATGAAGACCTCTCTCTCGGTTCTTAGTTTGACTGTTAACTATGTTAACACTATGTGGTGATGAAGACCTCTCTCTCGGTTCTTAGTTTGGCTGTTAACTATGTTAACACTATGTGGTGATGAAGACCTCTCTCTCGGTTCTTAGTTTGGCTGTTAACTATGTTAACACTATGTGGTGATGAAGACCTCTCTCTCGGTTCTTAGTTTGGCTGTTAACTATGTTAACACTATGTGGTGATGAAGACCTCTCTCTCGGTTCTTAGTTTGGCTGTTAACTCGGTTCTTAGTTTGGCTGTTAACTATGTTAACACTATGTGGTGATGAAGACCTCTCTCTCGGTTCTTAGTTTGACTGTTAACTATGTTAACACTATGTGGTGATGAAGACCTCTCTCTCGGTTCTTAGTTTGACTGTTAACTATGTTAACACTATGTGGTGATGAAGACCTCTCTCTCTCGGTTCTTAGTTTGACTGTTAACTATGTTAACACTATGTGGTGATGAAGACCTCTCTCTCGGTTCTTAGTTTGACTGTTAACTATGTTAACACTATGTGGTGATGAAGACCTCTCTCTCGGTTCTTAGTTTGACTGTTAACTATGTTAACACTATGTGGTGATGAAGACCTCTCTCTCTCGGTTCTTAGTTTGACTGTTAACTATGTTAACACTATGTGGTGATGAAGACCTCTCTCTCGGTTCTTAGTTTGGCTGTTAACTATGTTAACACTATGTGGTGATGAAGACCTCTCTCTCGGTTCTTAGTTTGACTGTTAACTATGTTAACACTATGTGGTGATGAAGACCTCTCTCTCTCGGTTCTTAGTTTGGCTGTTAACTATGTTAACACTATGTGGTGATGAAGACCTCTCTCTCGGTTCTTAGTTTGACTGTTAACTATGTTAACACTATGTGGTGATGAAGACCTCTCTCTCTCTCGGTTCTTAGTTTGACTGTTAACTATGTTAACACTATGTGGTGATGAAGACCTCTCTCTCGGTTCTTAGTTTGGCTGTTAACTATGTAAACACTATGTGGTGATGAAGACCTCTCTCTCGGTTCTTAGTTTGCTGTTAACTATGTTAACACTATGTGGTGATGAAGACCTCTCTCTCTCTCGGTTCTTAGTTTGGCTGTTAACTATGTTAACACTATGTGGTGATGAAGACCTCTCTCTCGGTTCTTAGTTTGGCTGTTAACTATGTTAACACTATGTGGTGATGAAGACCTCTCTCTCGGTTCTTAGTTTGGCTGTTAACTATGTTAACACTATGTGGTGATGAAGACTCTCTCTCGTTCTTGTTTGCTTACTCGGTTCTGTTTGTGTTAACTATGTAAACTTGTGTGATGAAGACCTCTCTCTCGGTTCTTAGTTTGGCTGTTAACTATGTTAACACTATGTGGTGATGAAGACCTCTCTCTCGGTTCTTAGTTTGGCTGTTAACTATGTTAACACTATGTGGTGATGAAGACCTCTCTCTCGGTTCTTAGTTTGACTGTTAACTATGTTAACACTATGTGGTGATGAAGACCTCTCTCTCGGTTCTTAGTTTGACTGTTAACTATGTTAACACTATGTGGTGATGAAGACCTCTCTCTCGGTTCTTAGTTTGGCTGTTAACTATGTTAACACTATGTGGTGATGAAGACCTCTCTCTCGGTTCTTAGTTTGGCTGTTAACTATGTTAACACTATGTGGTGATGAAGACCTCTCTCTCGGTTCTTAGTTTGACTGTTAACTATGTTAACACTATGTGGTGATGAAGACCTCTCTCTCTCGGTTCTTAGTTTGACTGTTAACTATGTTAACACTATGTGGTGATGAAGACCTCTCTCTCGGTTCTTAGTTTGACTGTTAACTATGTTAACACTATGTGGTGATGAAGACCTCTCTCTCGGTTCTTAGTTTGACTGTTAACTATGTTAACACTATGTGGTGATGAAGACCTCTCTCTCGGTTCTTAGTTTGACTGTTAACTATGTTAACACTATGTGGTGATGAAGACCTCTCTCTCGGTTCTTAGTTTGACTGTTAACTATGTTAACACTATGTGGTGATGAAGACCTCTCTCTCGGTTCTTAGTTTGCTGTTAACTATGTTAACACTATGTGGTGATGAAGACCTCTCTCTCGGTTCTTAGTTTGGCTGTTAACTATGTTAACACTATGTGGTGATGAAGACCTCTCTCTCTCGGTTCTTAGTTTGTCTGTTAACTATGTTAACACTATGTGGTGATGAAGACTCTCTCTCTCGGTTCTTAGTTTGACTGTTAACTATGTTAACACTATGTGGTGATGAAGACCTCTCTCTCGGTTCTTAGTTTGGCTGTTAACTATGTTAACACTATGTGGTGATGAAGACCTCTCTCTCTCGGTTCTTAGTTTGTCTGTTAACTATGTTAACACTATGTGGTGATGAAGACCTCTCTCTCGGTTCTTAGTTTGTCTGTTAACTATGTTAACACTATGTGGTGATGAAGACTCTCTCTCTCGGTTCTTAGTTTGCTGTTAACTATGTTAACACTATGTGGTGATGAAGACCTCTCTCTCGGTTCTTAGTTTGCTGTTAACTATGTTAACACTATGTGGTGATGAAGACCTCTCTCTCGGTTCTTAACTGTTAACTATGTTAACACTATGTGGTGATGAAGACCTCTCTCTCGGTTCTTAGTTTGACTGTTAACTATGTTAACACTATGTGGTGATGAAGACCTCTCTCTCGGTTCTTAGTTTGACTGTTAACTATGTTAACACTATGTGGTGATGAAGACCTCTCTCTCGGTTCTTAGTTTGACTGTTAACTATGTTAACACTATGTGGTGATGAAGACCTCTCTCTCGGTTCTTAGTTTGTCTGTTAACTATGTTAACACTATGGGGTGATGAAGACCTCTCTCTCTCGGTTCTTAGTTTGACTGTTAACTATGTTAACACTATGTGGTGATGAAGACCTCTCTCTCGGTTCTTAGTTTGGCTGTTAACTATGTTAACACTATGTGGTGATGAAGACCTCTCTCTCTCGGTTCTTAGTTTGACTGTTAACTATGTTAACACTATGTGGTGATGAAGACCTCTCTCTCGGTTCTTAGTTTGGCTGTTAACTATGTTAACACTATGTGGTGATGAAGACCTCTCTCTCTCGGTTCTTAGTTTGGCTGTTAACTATGTTAACACTATGTGGTGATGAAGACCTCTCTCTCGGTTCTTAGTTTGGCTATTAACTATGTTAACACTATGTGGTGATGAAGACTCTCTCTCTCGGTTCTTAGTTTGACTGTTAACTATGTTAACACTATGTGGTGATGAAGACCTCTCTCTCGGTTCTTAGTTTGGCTGTTAACTATGTTAACACTATGTGGTGATGAAGACCTCTCTCTCGGTTCTTAGTTTGACTGTTAACTATGTTAACACTATGTGGTGATGAAGACCTCTCTCTCGGTTCTTAGTTTGGCTGTTAACTATGTTAACACTATGTGGTGATGAAGACCTCTCTCTCTCGGTTCTTAGTTTGACTGTTAACTATGTTAACACTATGTGGTGATGAAGACCTCTCTCTCTCGGTTCTTAGTTTGGCTGTTAACTATGTTAACACTATGTGGTGATGAAGACCTCTCTCTCGGTTCTTAGTTTGGCTGTTAACTATGTTAACACTATGTGGTGATGAAGACCTCTCTCTCGGTTCTTAGTTTGTCTGTTAACTATGTTAACACTATGTGGTGATGAAGACCTCTCTCTCTCGGTTCTTAGTTTGGCTGTTAACTATGTTAACACTATGTGGTGATGAAGACCTCTCTCTCGGTTCTTAGTTTGACTGTTAACTATGTTAACACTATGTGGTGATGAAGACCTCTCTCTCGGTTCTTAGTTTGCTGTTAACTATGTTAACACTATGTGGTGATGAAGACCTCTCTCTCGGTTCTTAGTTTGGCTGTTAACTATGTTAACACTATGTGGTGATGAAGACCTCTCTCTCTCGGTTCTTAGTTTGACTGTTAACTATGTTAACACTATGTGGTGATGAAGACCTCTCTCTCGGTTCTTAGTTTGACTGTTAACTATGTTAACACTATGTGGTGATGAAGACCTCTCTCTCGGTTCTTAGTTTGGCTGTTAACTATGTTAACACTATGTGGTGATGAAGACCTCTCTCTCGGTTCTTAGTTTGACTGTTAACTATGTTAACACTATGTGGTGATGAAGACCTCTCTCTCGGTTCTTAGTTTGCTGTTAACTATGTTAACACTATGTGGTGATGAAGACCTCTCTCTCTCGGTTCTTAGTTTGGCTGTTAACTATGTTAACACTATGTGGTGATGAAGACTCTCTCGTCTCTGTTAACTATGTTAACACTATGTGTGATGAGACCTCTCTCTCGTTCTTAGTTTGACTGTTAACTATGTTAACACTATGTGGTGATGAAGACCTCTCTCTCGGTTCTTAGTTTGACTGTTAACTATGTTAACACTATGTGGTGATGAAGACCTCTCTCTCTCGGTTCTTAGTTTGACTGTTAACTATGTTAACACTATGTGGTGATGAAGACCTCTCTCTCGGTTCTTAGTTTGACTGTTAACTATGTTAACACTATGTGGTGATGAAGACCTCTCTCTCGGTTCTTAGTTTGACTGTTAACTATGTTAACACTATGTGGTGATGAAGACCTCTCTCTCGGTTCTTAGTTTTGACTGTTAACTATGTTAACACTATGTGGTGATGAAGACCTCTCTCTCGGTTCTTAGTTTGGCTGTTAACTATGTTAACACTATGTGGTGATGAAGACCTCTCTCTCGGTTCTTAGTTTTGCTGTTAACTATGTTAACACTATGTGGTGATGAAGACCTCTCTCTCGGTTCTTAGTTTGCTGTTAACTATGTTAACACTATGTGGTGATGAAGACCTCTCTCTCTCGGTTCTTAGTTTGACTGTTAACTATGTTAACACTATGTGGTGATGAAGACCTCTCTCTCGGTTCTTAGTTTGACTGTTAACTATGTTAACACTATGTGGTGATGAAGACCTCTCTCTCGGTTCTTAGTTTGACTGTTAACTATGTTAACACTATGTGGTGATGAAGACCTCTCTCTCTCGGTTCTTAGTTTGACTGTTAACTATGTTAACACTATGTGGTGATGAAGACCTCTCTCTCGGTTCTTAGTTTGACTGTTAACTATGTTAACACTATGTGGTGATGAAGACCTCTCTCTCTCGGTTCTTAGTTTGTCTGTTAACTATGTTAACACTATGTGGTGATGAAGACCTCTCTCTCTCGGTTCTTAGTTTGACTGTTAACTATGTTAACACTATGTGGTGATGAAGACCTCTCTCTCGGTTCTTAGTTTGACTGTTAACTATGTTAACACTATGTGGTGATGAAGACCTCTCTCTCTCGGTTCTTAGTTTGACTGTTAACTATGTTAACACTATGTGGTGATGAAGACCTCTCTCTCGGTTCTTAGTTTGACTGTTAACTATGTTAACACTATGTGGTGATGAAGACCTCTCTCTCTCGGTTCTTAGTTTGACTGTTAACTATGTTAACACTATGTGGTGATGAAGACCTCTCTCTCTCGGTTCTTAGTTTGGCTGTTAACTATGTTAACACTATGTGGTGATGAAGACCTCTCTCTCGGTTCTTAGTTTGGCTGTTAACTATGTTAACACTATGTGGTGATGAAGACCTCTCTCTCGGTTCTTAGTTTGGCTGTTAACTATGTTAACACTATGTGGTGATGAAGACCTCTCTCTCTCGGTTCTTAGTTTGACTGTTAACTATGTTAACACTATGTGGTGATGAAGACCTCTCTCTCTCTCGGTTCTTAGTTTGACTGTTAACTATGTTAACACTATGTGGTGATGAAGACCTCTCTCTCGGTTCTTAGTTTGGCTGTTAACTATGTTAACACTATGTTAACACTATGTGGTGATGAAGACCTCTCTCTCGGTTCTTAGTTTGGCTGTTAACTATGTTAACACTATGTGGTGATGAAGACCTCTCTCTCGGTTCTTAGTTTGGCTGTTAACTATGTTAACACTATGTGGTGATGAAGACCTCTCTCTCTCGGTTCTTAGTTTGACTGTTAACTATGTTAACACTATGTGGGGATGAAGACCTCTCTCTCTCTCGGTTCTTAGTTTGTCTGTTAACTATGTTAACACTATGTGGTGATGAAGACCTCTCTCTCTCGGTTCTTAGTTTGACTGTTAACTATGTTAACACTATGTGGTGATGAAGACCTCTCTCTCGGTTCTTAGTTTGGCTGTTAACTATGTTAACACTATGTGGTGATGAAGACCTCTCTCTCTCGGTTCTTAGTTTGTCTGTTAACTATGTTAACACTATGTGGTGATGAAGACCTCTCTCTCTCGGTTCTTAGTTTGACTGTTAACTATGTTAACACTATGTGGTGATGAAGACCTCTCTCTCGGTTCTTAGTTTGACTGTTAACTATGTTAACACTATGTGGTGATGAAGACCTCTCTCTCGGTTCTTAGTTTGACTGTTAACTATGTTAACACTATGTGGTGATGAAGACCTCTCTCTCGGTTCTTAGTTTGACTGTTAACTATGTTAACACTATGTGGTGATGAAGACCTCTCTCTCGGTTCTTAGTTTGACTGTTAACTATGTTAACACTATGTGGTGATTACTCAGGACCTCTCTCTCGGTTCTTAGTTTGACTGTTAACTATGTTAACACTATGTGGTGATGAAGACCTCTCTCTCGGTTCTTAGTTTGCTGTTAACTATGTTAACACTATGTGGTGATGAAGACCTCTCTCTCGGTTCTTAGTTTGGCTGTTAACTATGTTAACACTATGTGGTGATGAAGACTCTCTCTCTCGGTTCTTAGTTTGACTGTTAACTATGTTAACACTATGTGGTGATGAAGACCTCTCTCTCGGTTCTTAGTTTGACTGTTAACTATGTTAACACTATGTGGTGATGAAGACCTCTCTCTCGGTTCTTAGTTTGACTGTTAACTATGTTAACACTATGTGGTGATGAAGACCTCTCTCTCGGTTCTTAGTTTGACTGTTAACTATGTTAACACTATGTGGTGATGAAGACCTCTCTCTCTCTCTCGGTTCTTAGTTTGACTGTTAACTATGTTAACACTATGTGGTGATGAAGACCTCTCTCTCGGTTCTTAGTTTGGCTGTTAACTATGTTAACACTATGTGGTGATGAAGACCTCTCTCTCGGTTCTTAGTTTGACTGTTAACTATGTTAACACTATGTGGTGATGAAGACCTCTCTCTCGGTTCTTAGTTTGGCTGTTAACTATGTTAACACTATGTGGTGATGAAGACCTCTCTCTCGGTTCTTAGTTTGACTGTTAACTATGTTAACACTATGTGGTGATGAAGACCTCTCTCTCGGTTCTTAGTTTGACTGTTAACTATGTTAACACTATGTGGTGATGAAGACCTCTCTCTCGGTTCTTAGTTTGACTGTTAACTATGTTAACACTATGTGGTGATGAAGACCTCTCTCTCGGTTCTTAGTTTGACTGTTAACTATGTTAACACTATGTGGTGATGAAGACCTCTCTCTCTCGGTTCTTAGTTTGACTGTTAACTATGTTAACACTATGTGGTGATGAAGACCTCTCTCTCGGTTCTTAGTTTGACTGTTAACTATGTTAACACTATGTGGTGATGAAGACCTCTCTCTCGGTTCTTAGTTTGTGTTAACTATGTTACACTATGTGGTGATGAAGACTCTCTCTCTCGGTTCTTAGTTTGACTGTTAACTATGTTAACACTATGTGGTGATGAAGACCTCTCTCTCGGTTCTTAGTTTGACTGTTAACTATGTTAACACTATGTGGTGATGAAGACCTCTCTCTCGGTTCTTAGTTTGGCTGTTAACTATGTTAACACTATGTGGTGATGAAGACCTCTCTCTCGGTTCTTAGTTTGACTGTTAACTATGTTAACACTATGTGGTGATGAAGACCTCTCTCTCGGTTCTTAGTTTGACTGTTAACTATGTTAACACTATGTGGTGATGAAGACCTCTCTTTCGGTTCTTAGTTTGACTGTTAACTATGTTAACACTATGTGGTGATGAAGACCTCTCTCTCGGTTCTTAGTTTGTCTGTTAACTATGTTAACACTATGTGGTGATGAAGACCTCTCTCTCTCTCTCTCGGTTCTTAGTTTGACTGTTAACTATGTTAACACTATGTGGTGATGAAGACCTCTCTCTCTCGGTTCTTAGTTTGACTGTTAACTATGTTAACACTATGTGGTGATGAAGACCTCTCTCTCTCGGTTCTTAGTTTGACTGTTAACTATGTTAACACTATGTGGTGATGAAGACTCTCTCTCTCGGTTCTTAGTTTGACTGTTAACTATGTTAACACTATGTGGTGATGAAGACCTCTCTCTCGGTTCTTAGTTTGACTGTTAACTATGTTAACACTATGTGGTGATGAAGACCTCTCTCTCGGTTCTTAGTTTGACTGTTAACTATGTTAACACTATGTGGTGATGAAGACCTCTCTCTCGGTTCTTAGTTTGACTGTTAACTATGTTAACACTATGTGGTGATGAAGACCTCTCTCTCGGTTCTTAGTTTGACTGTTAACTATGTTAACACTATGGGGTGATGAAGACCTCTCTCTCGGTTCTTAGTTTGACTGTAAACTATGTTAACACTATGTGGGGATGAAGACCTCTCTCTCTCTCGGTTCTTAGTTTGTCTGTTAACTATGTTAACACTATGTGGTAATGAAGACCTCTCTCTCGGTTCTTAGTTTGACTGTTAACTATGTTAACACTATGTGGTGATGAAGACCTCTCTCTCTCGGTTCTTAGTTTGACTGTTAACTATGTTAACACTATGTGGTGATGAAGACCTCTCTCTCGGTTCTTAGTTTGACTGTTAACTATGTTAACACTATGTGGTGATGAAGACCTCTCTCTCGGTTCTTAGTTTGACTGTTAACTATGTTAACACTATGTGGTGATGAAGACCTCTCTCTCGGTTCTTAGTTTGGCTGTTAACTATGTTAACACTATGTGGTGATGAAGACCTCTCTCTCTCGGTTCTTAGTTTGACTGTTAACTATGTTAACACTATGTGGTGATGAAGACCTCTCTCTCGGTTCTTAGTTTGACTGTTAACTATGTTAACACTATGTGGTGATGAAGACCTCTCTCTCGGTTCTTAGTTTGACTGTTAACTATGTTAACACTATGTGGTGATGAAGACCTCTCTCTCGGTTCTTAGTTTGGCTGTTAACTATGTTAACACTATGTGGTGATGAAGACCTCTCTCTCGGTTCTTAGTTTGGCTGTTAACTATGTTAACACTATGACCTCTCTCTCTCGGTTCTTAGTTTGACTGTTAACTATGTTAACACTATGTGGTGATGAAGACCTCTCTCTCGGTTCTTAGTTTGACTGTTAACTATGTTAACACTATGTGGTGATGAAGACCTCTCTCTCGGTTCTTAGTTTGACTGTTAACTATGTTAACACTATGTGGTGATGAAGACCTCTCTCTCGGTTCTTAGTTTGGCTGTTAACTATGTTAACACTATGTGGTGATGAAGACCTCTCTCTCGGTTCTTAGTTTGCTGTTAACTATGTTAACACTATGTGGTGATGAAGACCTCTCTCTCGGTTCTTAGTTTGACTGTTAACTATGTTAACACTGGTGATGAATGTGTTTTAACTATGTTAACACTATGTGGTGATGAAGACCTCTCTCTCGGTTCTTAGTTTGACTGTTAACTATGTTAACACTATGTGGTGATGAAGACCTCTCTCTCGGTTCTTAGTTTGACTGTTAACTATGTTAAACACTATGTATGGTGATGAAGACCTCTCTCTCGGTTCTTTATCAATTCGTCGGTTGAATCTTTTAAAAAAGGTTGAAAAAAACCTGTTAAGAGAGAGAAAGATATTTATCACTTAACCAGTAAACAACACAAGGCCTAAAGTGAAGCGGTCCATGGGAGTACTGAGAGAAATAAATACATATAAGTGAGATTATCCCTTATTTACCTACTTTAAATATAATTTAATAAAGTTGACATTAGATTAAATTGATATTTAATTTTTTGACGACAGTAAACATAGTTCGCCTAGATTACATGTACATGTATCTTCAAGAGTCTCTTTTGTTGATATATTTATAAGACAAGACACAATTGTTGATTTTACAAACACTTTAAAGCTATACAGCACATTCTTTAATGGACGATCCCTACAGTAACACAGAGAAAATCACAAAATATAAATCAAATTAACCCATTCTGTTTAACTACATCTGTGTAACTCTGTTATTAAAATAGAGGAATTTAAACTATGATTGGTAACAATCATGTTTATTATTGATTATTTATTTTCTCACTACCAACCTGTTGTGGTTGTTTACATTATGGACTACCATCCGCTATTCTATCATTTACAGAAGATTGCTGTTTTGGCTGTTTAAATAGCTCTTCTGTCATATTCGATAATGAGTTAAGTGGGCAATGGCATATTCAACATAAAGCGCTAGCGCACCTCATTAAATATATCGTCGTTATTTGTCATTATCCTTCCGCATTGCCAACTGAATGCAGTTCGATGCTTAAATAAAAACGATAACATATTTACAACACGATCAATTTTATCCGAAATACTACTGTAATTGTAAGCGATCATCAAATAAATGTGAGAGGACCGATTATAGAATCAAGGATGAAGGAGAAATACCCCAATTATATGGGCCAAGGAAGTAATATCAACAGGTGTGTTCCATATATAACACTGGATCCTTATAGACATATGTCTGTAGGATACGAATTACTTAAGAACAAATGTACGGCAAAGAAGTAATTCGAATCGTGTGGACAAAATATTGTCGAATTTTCAATATATTGGAACTTTATTTAAAATAGATATATCGATAACATATATACTATTTCCTAATCGGCATATCATCATTGCTACGTGGAGGTTTAAAATTGTCGGCCTAGATTGTGTATCAGTGCACGAGTTATCTCCCCTTTACTGATGGATTTAATACATTCGATATAATCAGAATGAACAAATACATGTTGAAAAAAACTCCAATATCATTATATTTATATTATGACAGTGGCACTATTACGCAGCCGTATATGGCAATGCGTTACATGGGATGGAAAAGACATTTATTGCCAAGATTGGATGTGTAATTGATTAGTATGCTTCAATATGCATAAGCACATCTAAGAACATTTCACACGGACCAATGATCAACTCAAGACCAGAAGTGAGTCACTGCATATATAGGACAACACAGGTAAGCATGTCATTCAAGAAATACAAAAAAATGTCCGATGATTTCTGTTTTAATCAAATTGAATGTGATCTAATTAAATCTAATTTCAATTAAATTGAATCTGTGTGTCATTTAATGAGGACACCGAACCAAAGAGGGAAAAGGCTGTTAAAATGGCTTCCCCGTCCTCTACAACATTAATTTGATATTTTCAGTATAGATATCTCGAGATCTTATTACACAATAGTTAACAAAGGTAGAAATAAGCATAGCACTACATTCAGTGATGTTGTTGTGTATGTGTTATGACGTGTTATATTTAATCATAGCACTACATTCAGTGATGTTGTTGTGTATGTGTTATGACGTGTTATATTTAATCATAGCACTACATTCATTGATGTTGTTGTGTATGTGTTATGACGTGTTATATTTAATCATAGCACTACATTCAGTGATGTTGTTGTGTATGTGTTATGACGTGTTATATTTAAGCATAGCACTACATTCAGTGATGTTGTTGTGTATGTGTTATGACGTGTTATATTTAATCATAGCACTACATTCAGTGATGCTGTTGTGTATGTGTAATGACGTGTTATATTTAAGCATAGCACTACATCAGTGATGTTGTTGTGTGTGTGTTATGACGTGTTATATTTAATCATAGCACTACATTCAGTGATGTTGTTGTGTGTGTGTTATGACGTGTTATATTTAATCATAGCACTACATTCAGTGATGTTGTTGTGTATGTGTTATGACGTGTTATATTTAATCATAGCACTACATTCAGTGATGTTGTTGTGTATGTGTTATGACGTGTTATATTTAATAATAGCACTACATTCAGTGATGTTGTTGTGTATGTGTTATGACGTGTTATTTTTAATAATAGCACTACATTCAGTGAGGAATTAGAGAATGCTGAATGCCAACTAAACAACGACATTTCTAAACTCACAAAGCACTAGCGCGCTCCATTAATTTTGTATCTGTCCAGTTGGCATTCGTCATACCATAATTACCAACTGAATGCAGTGCAATGATTAAATATAACACGTCATAACACATACACAACAACATCACTGAATGTAGTGCTATGATTAAATATAACACGTCATAACACATACACAACAACATCACTGAATGTAGTGCTATGATTAAATATAACACGTCATAACACATACACAACAACATCACTGAATGTAGTGCTATGATTAAATATAACACGTCATAACACATACACAACAACATCACTGAATGTAGTGCTATGATTAAATATAACACGTCAGAACACATACACAACAACATCAATAATATCCGAAATATTAATTGTATGTTTTAAATGAACATAAAAATATTATCTAAATGAGGCTGATTATAACAATAAGAGAGGCGTTGTAAAATTATAAAAAATAAAAGAGGTATTGTAAAATTATAAGAATAAGAGAGGCGTTGTAAAATTATAAAAAATAAAAGAGGTATTGTAAAATTATAAGAATAAGAGAGGCGTTGTAAAATTATAAAAAATAAAAGAGGTATTGTAAAATTATAAGAATAAGAGAGGCATTGTAAAATTATAAAAATAAGAGAGGCATTGTAAAATTATAACAATAAGTGGCATTGTAAAATTATAACAAAAAGAGAGGCGTTGTAAAATTATAAAAAATAAAAGAGGTATTGCAAAATTATAAAAATAAGAGAGGCATTGTAAAATTATAATAATAAGAGAGACATTGTAAAATTCTAAAATATAAGAGAGGCATTGTAAAATAACAATACGTATTTACCACTTTTCTACTGTTTTATATTGTTGTTACGTTTAAATGAATAATAGTAACAATAGTTTTAATACACAGGGCGATACATGTCGGCGTCTCATCGTTGTCATTAAATACTCGGCGTAAAGTGTTACCATGTCTATCTGCAGATATATGTCGGCTTCTAATTATTGTTAATTCCTGTGTGCAACTGAAAGTTAAAAAGTTTCTTACATTATACACGACCGAAGAATGTGGACGAGTTATCTCTCCTTTAATGTTGGACTTCAATACATTCTATATGTACAGCGCAACTTACGACAAAAATCATATCAATGATGGAAAAATACTTATGATTCCAATGGAAGCAACACTATGTGGAGCTTACACAATGAGCGGTTGTTGGATGTGGAATTTGTTTCACAAGAAGGAATTATGTTTGAAAAAAATACAAAAGAAACGAGCTTTGGCCTTTGTCTTTTTTTACTGTTAACAACTTATGATTTTGAAATAAAGTCCATGTTCAATAAACGTTGTCGGGCCTGTTTCTACCACAATCATCGGAAGAGCAACCACGATCGTACGACAAGATATAACACTGAACCAAAGACAACAATAGATTTTAATTCGATACTTTTTACTTTACGAATGAGAAAGCATGAATGATTCCGAAGCCGTCACACATTCGGTTTCATTTTCATTTTATTCTGCAATCGGAAAACAACAGAATGACGTCATTCTACTATCGATGACATCAACGATTTGTGACGTCACACTGAGAACAATATGGTTGCGGTAAAAGTAGAAAATTTCGACCAATCATAAGTCAGGGAGGTCAAAGTTCTATAATTGAACAACATATATCTGTCCAACGCCCACCACATTTATACAGAGAGTGGAATAACACGACGTCATGTAGCAAAAATCTATGGTGAACATATGTAAATACGTTACACGGGACGAAATATGCACTGTTCACGATGTTAGGTAGATTGTAGTGGCAATGATATTGTCAAAATAATGCCTACGCCGGACTCAGCTTTTAATAATTACAATCCTGCAGAAATAAATATAATCAGAACTAAGAGCCTTCCTTAAAGGCCAACCTGAGGAGGTGTGAGCCAGTCAGGTGACTGACATCGAGGAAGTATAATTAGAAATTACCAAAATGAAACTTGATCTTCGTTAATTTAATTAAATTAATTTAAATTGATATTTGATTTATTGAGGATACGGAATATATTTAGCATATTAATATTTTCTATGGGGTCATTTACTTGTTCACTCATCAGAGTTGTTGATGTACACAAATGCTAGTTGAGTACATATACGTATATTTCAATGGACTTTCAATACAAAAGCAATAAAGATACCAATATAATAAAATCTGCGAATCAAATAAATTAACGTATTATGTGAAACCACTTATGTTTACAAATTATAAATGACATAAAAGGGGATTTACCTGCATTTTCATCACATATCAGAATGGTTAAATTCATTATCACATATCAGATTGGTTTAATTCATCCTCACAAATCAGATTGCTTAAATTCATTATCACAAATCACATTGGATATATCCATCATCACAAATCAGATTAGTTAAATCCATACCGAAGAAAACTTAGTATTTATATATACATCTCCATCAATAATATCCGATATAGTCAACGTAGATTTTTCGGTGAACCATCAAATATATGCAAATGGGAAAATTATAAAATAAGGGAGGGATGTTATTCCTGGTTGACAAATGGGAAGATTATAAAATAAGAGAGGGACGGAAGTTTCCTTGGTGGAAAAATTGGAAGATTATGAAATAAGAGAGGGACGGAAGTATTCCTGGTTGATAAATAGGAAAATTATAAAATAAGAGAGGGACAGTAGTATCCCTGGTGTAGAAATAGGATGATAATAAAATAAGAGAGGGACGGAAGTATCCCTGGTAGACAAATGGGAATATTATAAAACAAGAGAGGGACGGAAGTATCCCTGGTAGACAAATGGGAATATTATAAAACAAGAGAGGGACGGAAGTATCCCTGGTAGACAAATGGAAATATCATAAAATAAGAGAGGGACGGAAGTATCCGTGGTAGACAAATGGGAATATCATAAAATAAGAGAGGGACGGAAGTATCCCTGGTGGACAAATGGGAATATTATAAAACAAGAGAGGGACGGAAGTATCCCTGGTAAGACAAATGGGAATATTATAAAACAAGAGAGGGACGGAAGTATCCCTGGTAGACAAATGGGAATATTATAAAACAAGAGAGGGACGGAAGTATCCGTGGTAGACAAATGGGAATATTATAAAACAAGAGAGGGACGGAAGTATCCCTGGTAGACAAATGGGAATATAATAAAACAAGAGAGGGACGGCGGAAGTATCCCTGGTAGACAAATGGGAATATTATAAAACAAGAGAGGGACGGAAGTATCCCTGGTAGACAAATGGGAATATTATAAAACAAGAGAGGGACGGAAGTATCCCTGGTAGACAAATGGGAATATTATAAAACAAGAGAGGGACGGAAGTATCCCTGGTAGACAAATGGGAATATTATAAAACAAGAGAGGGACGGAAGTATCCGTGGTAGACAAATGGGAATATCATAAAATAAGAGAGGGACGGAAGTATCCCTGGTGGACAAATGGGAATATTATAAAACAAGAGAGGGACGGAAGTATCCCTGGTGGACAAATGGGAATATTATAAAACAAGAGAGGGACGGAAATATCCCTGGTAGACAAATGGGAATATTATAAAACAAGAGAGGGACGGAAGTATCCCTGGTAGACAAGATTGACATATGTATGTACTAATTCTGATATTGTAAACGCTTTTGAAAATGCTTTATTGTTGCCTACAACTGGAAGTTTAAGTTAAGAGTGTTGTCTTTTTATACACGAGTTATTTCTCCTGTTCTGTTGCGTTACCTTTTGAAGCGAAATGAAATGAGTGTCTTCCTCACTGCGACAAGTGCGCAACACAAGGCCAAATGTGCAGAGCTGCATCAGGAAGACAGCTGGCATTAAGGAACTATTAACTATGCATAATTTAATTTAACACAATTTGTTCTTATTTAATTATAATTTATTTAATTTATATATAATTAATTGAGGATGCAACACCTGTTTGGCATTTTATATCATCCGCTGTGTCATCCGTAAGATACAGATTGCATTTTCAATACGGAAATAAATAACTAACTTCGCTCTCAGAATACCAGAAAAAACATAACTTTTGCTGGGGAGAAGGTACCTGGGTTCGACAAGGAATAAGATTTGCATTCACATTGTTTCAACCTTGACTACGCCCCTGACAATTATAACAATAATACCACATAGAAACGTAAGAGTGATTCCTGTATGAAGACCCAGGTTAGAAGGTGTGTATACAGGCATAGATAAAAAAAAACAATGATCAATGAAGGTGTGATGAGGTTTGATGTATAGGTGGTGAGATCTAGACCGCTCGGTGTGTAAATCAATGACGGTGTGATGAGGTTTGATGTATAGGTGGTGAGATCTAGACCGCTCGGTGTGTAAATCAATGACGGTGTGATGAGGTTTGATGTATAGGTGGTGAGATCTAGACCGCTCGGTGTGTAAATCAATGACGGTGTGATGAGGTTTGATGTATAGGTGGTGAGATCTAGACCGCTCGGTGTGTAAATCAATGACGGTGTGATGAGGTTTGATGTATAGGTGGTGAGATCTAGACCGCTCGGTGTGTAAATCAATGACGGGTGTGATGAGGTTTGATGTATAGGTGGTGAGATCTAGACCGCTCGGTGTGTAAATCAATGACGGTGTGTGATGAGGTTTGATGTATAGGTGGTGAGATCTAGACCGCTCGGTGTGTAAATCAATGACGGTGTGATGAGGTTTGATGTATAGGTGGTGAGATCTAGACCGCTCGGTGTGTAAATCAATGACGGTGTGATGAGGTTTGATGTATAGGTGGTGAGATCTAGACCGCTCGGTGTGTAAATCAATGACGGTGTGATGAGGTTTGATGTATAGGTGGTGAGATCTAGACCGCTCGGTGTGTAAATCAATGACGGTGTGATGAGGTTTGATGTATAGGTGGTGAGATCTAGACCGCTCGGTGTGTAAATCAATGACGGTGTGATGAGGTTTGATGTATAGGTGGTGAGATCTAGACCGCTCGGTGTGTAAATCAATGACGGTGTGATGAGGTTTGATGTATAGGTGGTGAGATCTAGACCGCTCGGTGTGTAAATCAATGACGGTGTGATGAGGTTTGATGTATAGGTGGTGAGATCTAGACCGCTCGGTGTGTAAATCAATGACGGTGTGATGAGGTTTGATGTATAGGTGGTGAGATCTAGACCGCTCGGTGTGTAAATCAATGACGGTGTGATGAGGTTTGATGTATAGGTGGTGAGATCTAGACCGCTCGGTGTGTAAATCAATGACGGTGTGATGAGGTTTGATGTATAGGTGGTGAGATCTAGACCGCTCGGTGTGTAAATCAATGACGGTGTGATGAGGTTTGATGTATAGGTGGTGAGATCTAGACCGCTCGGTGTGTAAATCAATGACGGTGTGATGAGGTTTGATGTATAGGTGGTGAGATCTAGACCGCTCGGTGTGTAAATCAATGACGGTGTGATGAGGTTTGATGTATAGGTGGTGAGATCTAGACCGCTCGGTGTGTAAATCAATGACGTGTGTGATGAGGTTTGATGTATAGGTGGTGAGATCTAGACCGCTCGGTGTGTAAATCAATGACGGTGTGATGAGGTTTGATGTATAGGTGGTGAGATCTAGACCGCTCGGTGTGTAAATCAATGACGGTGTGATGAGGTTTGATGTATAGGTGGTGAGATCTAGACCGCTCGGTGTGTAAATCAATGACGGTGTGATGAGGTTTGATGTATAGGTGGTGAGATCTAGACCGCTCGGTGTGTAAATCAATGACGGTGTGATGAGGTTTGATGTATAGGTGGTGAGATCTAGACCGCTCGGTGTGTAAATCAATGACGGTGTGATGAGGTTTGATGTATAGGTGGTGAGATCTAGACCGCTCGGTGTGTAAATCAATGACGGTGTGATGAGGTTTGATGTATAGGTGGTGAGATCTAGACCGCTCGGTGTGTAAATCAATGACGGTGTGATGAGGTTTGATGTATAGGTGGTGAGATCTAGACCGCTCGGTGTGTAAATCAATGACGGTGTGATGAGGTTTGATGTATAGGTGGTGAGATCTAGACCGCTCGGTGTGTAAATCAATGACGGTGTGATGAGGTTTGATGTATAGGTGGTGAGATCTAGACCGCTCGGTGTGTAAATCAATGACGGTGTGATGAGGTTTGATGTATAGGTGGTGAGATCTAGACCGCTCGGTGTGTAAATCAATGACGGTGTGATGAGGTTTGATGTATAGGTGGTGAGATCTAGACCGCTCGGTGTGTAAATCAATGACGGTGTGATGAGGTTTGATGTATAGGTGGTGAGATCTAGACCGCTCGGTGTGTAAATCAATGACGGTGTGATGAGGTTTGATGTATAGGTGGTGAGATCTAGACCGCTCGGTGTGTAAATCAATGACGGTGTGATGAGGTTTGATGTATAGGTGGTGAGATCTAGACCGCTCGGTGTGTAAATCAATGACGGTGTGATGAGGTTTGATGTATAGGTGGTGAGATCTAGACCGCTCGGTGTGTAAATCAATGACGGTGTGTGATGAGGTTTGATGTATAGGTGGTGAGATCTAGACCGCTCGGTGTGTAAATCAATGACGGTGTGATGAGGTTTGATGTATAGGTGGTGAGATCTAGACCGCTCGGTGTGTAAATCAATGACGGTGTGATGAGGTTTGATGTATAGGTGGTGAGATCTAGACCGCTCGGTGTGTAAATCAATGACGGTGTGATGAGGTTTGATGTATAGGTGGTGAGATCTAGACCGCTCGGTGTGTAAATCAATGACGGTGTGATGAGGTTTGATGTATAGGTGGTGAGATCTAGACCGCTCGGTGTGTAAATCAATGACGGTGTGATGAGGTTTGATGTATAGGTGGTGAGATCTAGACCGCTCGTTGTGGAATGTTTAACTACATCAATACCTACCGATATCGCCTTTATCCATCACTGTCACCGTTAGGTTCAGTTCGTTCATTATGTCATTATTTGGCCAATTAATGTTTAAATCAATACATAATTAAAGTGTGATAATTCGTCAATGTATCCATTTACTTATACTACCAGAAAATAACTTGTGTTGAATCCATTTACGGTTTTCCCGTGCATGTTACAAATTGTATTTATTAGTTCCATGACTGTTTATCAATAGCAAATGAACAATCATTACATAAAGCAATAAAAATGAAAGTTTTACAATTAATCAATGATCCTGTTTAATATTTCTAAAAAATAGTATTTTGTTAAAAGCAGTTTCACTAGATATCCCATTGTTCTACACATGTTGTTGCAAACCAAAGCACATTTTCTCATTTTTGCAGTTGTTGCAATGACATATGATCTCACATTTTTCATTAAGAAAATTTCTCTGAAGATGATTGGCCCATATTCTATGTTGTCTATGCCAAAAATATAAACGAATTCTAAATACTGTTGGATAAGTACTGGAAAATAACAATTTAGCCATGAACACTAATATAACTACACATATTGACAGGTGTAAATATAGTGTACTTATTTTATTAATGGACATTAAATGCCAGGTAAGACATTATCGACGAGACAGATAATTATAGTATATGTACACAAGGGGTATACACACTACCCTATTGGACATATTGAATATAATAAAATCATGACTATAGCTGATACATTCCTTAGAATTCAACGTCTGTCAAGGACACATTAATATTAATATGTTGTGCTTCATCTTCCTCTATCGGCAATCTAGACAGGTATTTCCTTCATTTCTGGTGAACTGCTTTGGATACCAAAACCAGAAATAATTCTACAGTGTAATCCATTCAATATTGATGCATGATATATGTCTTATCATAAGTGATTCATAATTATCATACTGTATACAGGATGACGTATCCATTCGTATTTTCTGAATCAACCAGTCTTACTTTAAGTAAAGATATTGTCGATCCATTTAAACACATGCTTATTTAGCTCTCCTATATTTAAAGATATGACACACGGCGCATTACTGACATAGATTAAATCTACAACAGCTCCATTTAAAATATATGAGTATCTTCATAATTTTAAGCGACAATAATATGAGGTTTCGAGATCCAAAAACGACGCGAGAAAAGTACATTGTACATCTATTTGTTTACAATATTCTACACTCGTGTATGATTTATACAATGACATGTTTGACAAATGTTTGAGGTATGGCGTTTGTTTATTACAATCGTAATACCGTAACCATTTTAATCTAAAACATGAAAGTTCCTTTTACGTGTTTGTGTAGAGAAATGTGTCAGGACATTATTGTTTTAAATCGTTTGAAAAAGTCAATGTCAAAAAATATAATGCATCTCTGCGAAATTATGAATACCAAACGTGCTGTAATATACATGTATGTCAGTAGTGAAAGGTAGCAGTTCATTCCTCTGTACACAAATCTATTGATGACACGGATTGTGTGACATATTGATTTAACACCAGTACTACCAAACAGTAGTGAAAGGTACCAGTTCATTCCTCTGTACACAAATCTATTGATGACACGGATTGTGTGACATATTGATTTAACACCAGTACTACCAAACAGTAGTGAAAGGTACCAGTTCATTCCTCTGTACACAAATCTACTGATGACACGGATTGTGTGACATTGATTTAACACCAGTACTACCAAACAGTAGTGAAAGGTACCAGTTCATTCCTCTGTACACAAATCTACTGATGACACGGATTGTGTGACATATTGATTTAACACCAGTACTACCAAACAGTAGTGAAAGGTACCAGTTCATTCCTCTGTACACAAAATCTACTGATGACACGGATTGTGTGACATATTGATTTAACACCAGTACTCCCAAACAGTAGTGAAAGGTACCAGTTCATTCCTCTGTACACAAATCTACTGATGACACGGATTGTGTGACATATTGATTTAACACCAGTACTACCAAACAGTAGTGAAAGGTACCAGTTCATTCCTCTGTACACAAATCTACTGATGACACGGATTGTGTGACATATTGATTTAACACCAGTACTACCAAACAGTAGTGAAAGGTACCAGTTCATTCCTCTGTACACAAATCTATTGATGACACGGATTGTGTGACATATTGATTTAACACCAGTACTCCCAGTATCCAAACAGTAGTGAAAGGTACCAGTTCATTCCTCTGTACACAAATCTACTGATGACACGGATTGTGTGACATATTGATTTAACACCAGTACTACCAAACCAAACCGTACAGTGACTTATCACTGATTAGTAAGTAACTTGTTTTACTAGTGTACCCTTTGTATACTTTATTAGATAACTAGATTTGAATATATTTAGTACATTCGTCATTAATGATAAAAAAAAAACGTACTACATGTATATATTTTTTCTGATATGGATGATAACGTTATCTATGTTCTAGTATTTCGATGAACTTTATGTTAACAGCCGTTTATGAGATGTGATTCGTTATGAAGTGTATATTGGACTGTCTGTTCCTATCTAGACGTTTTTATAGTGATATATACTGAAGGATGCTGCTAAACACAACACACGGTCATACTGTATTGACAATGGAATTCTGTTACGATTGCTTTAAGATTTTAAAACTTAAAATACCGTCACACAAAACATGGGTACACAATGTAATAAATTATAAAAAATCAATTGGTGAGTAAGTTCATTAAGGTTGATTAATCGGTGCTCGGCGGTGGGATTGTATTAGAACAAATCTATGAGTATATCCGCTAACTATCGATCGATCACTGTCATCATTGGGTTCACCTCATCCATTACGAGTTGTGGCTTTTAACCGAATATGGGCGCCGAGGTTTTAAAATCACAATGCCATTATTTCATTATATTTATATCAAAGATGTATTTCTCCTTCATATCTCTTTCTGTAATTTTTCCTCGTAATCCATCATGGTAGAATAATGTATAATTATATAAATCTCTTTACATTTGAAAAATAGAATTTCAGAAGATGTTCTATTTGACAGATTATTTTAGAAAAAGAGAATTTGAGAAGATGTTCTATTTGACAGATTATTTTAGAAAAAGAGAATTTGAGAAGATGTTCTATTTGACAGATTATTTCCAACAATTTTCCGACTTCGAGCTTTATGTTACATGCTGTATATAAATCCTATTTATTTTCCCTTTATAATTTAATCCTTAATAATGTTCTAACAATGAAGAAACTTTTGTCAAACCAAAGATTTGGATGTACTGTGTGTATCACCTCATTGGTGTATTTAAATATAAACATGCTGATAAAAGATGTGCATAAATCGGGGTTTACATTGGCTTTCACTTTTGACTCGTAAATTGTTGTATATTTTTACATAATATGAGAAAGTATATTTCAGGAAAACAAGTCCACATGATTTGGAACATATTTCGTTCACCTCATATTCATGTCATTATATTTCAAGTGTTTTGTTAAAAAATTCTGTTCCATTTGCTCATGAAACTGTGTAGATCAACATCGGTCTTCACGAAAGAAAATAATCTAATATTCCTACTAGGCCTAAATCTAAACAGTGGCTTTTGAAAACAAAAGTACAAACCACGGACAAAATTTAACAATATTTGTATCAAAAAGATTTGAATGAAATCTGGTATTACAATGTTAGCTTTTGTTTTGTTTACGTCGTCATTAACGGAGGAGCGAGACGTTTGCGGTAAAAATCGGGAGACAACCGTATCACACTGTCTAGAAATTATCTTTCCGAAGCTTTGGCGGACGAGATTTGCAATCACTTCTAAATCTATTGTAGATGTTTTATGTTTCATCTGCATTATATTGAGAATATAATTGTTTCTAAATAAATGGATGATAAATTGTGAAATTTGCGCAATGTTTAATTATATTCAAATTACGGACTATTTTCTTACGTCTCTCGTGGAAGACCTGCACAAGTCCAAAAGACCTGCAAAACAAAAAATACTAAGAATTGAAATACGATTGCGTTGAAATATAGGAATTGAATCCTGCTTTGGTCAATTTTATGGGGTGATGAATAAAGTTGCTTTTAAAACAAATTCAACATGGAATGCTTCGCAATTCATTTATTTTTTTTTAAAGAGCAAACATTCTCTGATGGTGCTGGGACCTGATGCTTTTATATTAGTTATTTTAACTCATCGAAAGTTTGTTCTCCTGGTTCTGTGGATGCCGACATGTTTTTATAATATCCAGTCAAAGGTCTTTAGCATTATCCCATCCTCCTCGCCTGTGTTACAGCCAGTGCGCATATTAACATTACTGGATGTTCATTTCAAGATGGCCGATTATAACGTGTTCTCAACTCATACTTTGGTCACAATGATCTGCCGATATCCGGGGATATGTGGAAATCGGGAGTACACCGTTGGTTTTGGCCATTTTTCCGATATAGGACAACACCGGTCAACAATTTGCAACACATCATTGACATAAAAAGGAGGCCGTGCGGTAACCGTACTGAGTTAGTCTCCAAAGAAAATTTTTTGGAAGCTGGCGAGGTATACGTATTGGTGCTTATTGTATCTAATGCTTATCGGTCGATTATCATATGATGTCCGGGCGATAACCAGCTTATTAACATATTACAAATATCACCCGAGTATATTACGGACGTCGAACGATGCTTATGATTTAAACATAACGTATTTGCACATTGTATACAACTGGGATTAGACACAAGTTGTAAACTTATAATCCGTCTTGTCCCGTAAAAAAATCATGATATATACGTATGACAGCAAATATTAATCAAAATGATAATTGGATAACGAATCAAAACTAGCTTTAAGATAAAATTTACAATGTAGTTCAAGGACGATGCTTATACCAGGTCCGACCGAATGTCGGGCGGTGTGATTGCCGCTCGATTCCCGGTCAGATATCGGACGATGCGTATTCGATATGTGACCGATTGTGAAAATCTACGGGACATCGCAGAAATTTGAACTTCGAGTTAAAACTCTCGGGCACCTCCCCGATGCTGCCTTGGAGCCCCAGCCACCGGCCGGCCATGTCTGGTGTCCGACCGGGGACCAGGCCAAAATGGCTAAAAATCATGTCTTAGTGCATCCTAAGCCTAATCGAAAGTGGTTGTGTCCAAATCATTAGTGATTCCACAATACCTCAGTAAGTCACAGGTTAGTATAATAATATGATCTTCTAGTTGCTACAATCACGATGCCTTCCGAGTTCTTTATGACTGCTATGACTTCCGAATTATATTAACCAAGTATAAGATTTATAGATGTATATTTTTTCTGAACACAGGAAGTCGAGTTATCAACGGTGATATTCCATGCTTTGATCTGTAATTAACTCATACAATTATAAGATGTCTTGTTTAGGGCCAGAGCGCACTGCTATATCAAAACGTGGAATAAGCCGACCATGTTTGGTATCAGACGAGGTCATCTCCGATTCAGCTGACCACCGAGAAGCACCACTTACCTATGTCTATTCAACAAATGAATAATTTATCTAGCCAAATATAGTAATCCGTCTAGAGTAAAGCATACTTGCCCGATACAAAACGGTGTCGGCTTATTCAACGTTTTGATATAGCAGTGCGCTCTGGCCCTAAACCAGAAATATTTAATAAAAATTACCCCAACTATAAATACAGTGTAGTAACCTGTAATATCATATATTGATTCCCATGAATTGTTTTTAGTTATAAACATAGAAGGCTATACATTATACGATATAGTGGTTGATAGATAAATTGTCTTTTGATTATTTATTATCTCAGTGTTTTTATGATGCTCAGCTTTCATCGGATCATCGAAAGTGAATTGTTTGTATAAGTAAACTGATTTCTATGTGAACTATATCAAGTGTAAATCATATAAGTAGAAATCTTGTTTCGTGCAGAGGTGCTTTCGATAACATTGACATCATATCCTGTATCAAATTGTTTCTATTAATAGGATTCGTCCATAGAGGCAAACACAACATAGAACCAGACACAGTGTAAGGTGTGTCTTTGTCTGGGGGAACTTCGATACCATCTGATGTTTTCTGTCACAAGATGGACGTAAGTAGTCCTTACTATACACCAGACAAAGTGTAGGGTGTGTCTTGGTCTGGGGGAACTTCGATACAATCTGATGTTTTCTGTCACAAGATGGACGTAAGTAGTCCTTACTATACACCAGACAAAGTGTAGGGTGTGTCTTGGTCTGGGGGAACTCCGATACAATCTGATGTTTTCTGTCACAAGATGGACGTAGGTAGTCCTTACCATACACCAGACAAAGTGTAGGGTGTGTCTTGGTCTGGGAGAACTTCGATACAATCTGATGTTTTCTGTTACAAGATGGACGTAGGTAGTCCTTACCATACACCAGACAAAGTGTAAGGTGTGTCTTGGTCTGGGAGAAGTTCGATACAATCTGATGTTTTCTGTCACCAGATGGATGTAAGTAGTCCTTACTATACACCAGACAAAGTGTAAGGTGTGTCTTGGTCTGGGAGAAGTTCGATACAATCTGATGTTTTCTGTCACCAGATGGATGTAAGTAGTCCTTACTATACACCAGACAAAGTGTAAGGTGTGTCTTGGTCTGGGGGAACTTCGATACAATCTGATGTTTTCTGTTACAAGATGGACGTAAGTAGTCCTTACCATACACCAGATAAAGTGTAGGGTGTGTCTTGGTCTGGGGGAACTTCGATACAATCTGATGTTTTCTGTTACAAGATGGACGTAAGTAGTCCTTACCAAACACAAGACAAAGTGTGGGATGTGGCTTGGTCTGGGTGAACTTCGATAACATCTGATGTTTTCTGTCACAAGATGGACGTAAGTAGTCCTTACTATACACCAGATAAAGTGTAAGGTGTGTCTTGGTCTGGGGGAACTTCGATACAATCTGATGTTTTCTGTTACAAGATGGACGTAAGTAGTCCTTACCATACACCAGACAAAGTGTAAGGTGTGTCTTGGTCTGGGGGAACTTCGATACAATCTGATGTTTTCTGTCATAAGATGGACGTAAGTAGTCCTTACCATACACCAGACAAAGTGTAAGGTGTGTCTTTGTCTGGGGGAACTTCGATACAATCTGATGTTTTCTGTCATAAGATGGACATAAGTAGTCCTTATCATACACCAGACAAAATGTAAGGTGTGTCTTGGTCTGGGGGAACTTCGATACAATCTGATGTTTTCTGTTACAAGATGGACGTAAGTAGTCCTTACCATACACCAGACAAAGTGTAGGGTGTGTCTTGGTCTGGGAGAACTTCGATACAATCTGATGTTTTCTGTCATAAGATGGACGTAAGTAGTCCTTATCATACACCAGACAAAATGTAAGGTGTGTCTTGGTCTGGGGGAACTTCGATACAATCTGATGTTTTCTGTCATAAGATGGACGTAAGTAGTCCTTATCATACACCAGACAAAATGTAAGGTGTGTCTTGGTCTGGGGGAACTTCGATACAATCTGATGTTTTCTGTCATAAGATGGACGTAAGTAGTCCTTATCATACACCAGACAAAATGTAAGGTGTGTCTTTGTCTGGGGGAACTTCGATACAATCTGATGTTTTCTGTCATAAGATGGACGTAAGTAGTCCTTATCATACACCAGACAAAATGTAAGGTGTGTCTTGGTCTGGGCGAACTTCGATACAATCTGATGTTTTCTGTTACAAGATGGACGCAAGTAGTCCTTACCATACACCAGACAAAGTGTAAGGTGTGTCTTGGTCTGAGAGAACATCGATAACATCTGATGTTTTCTGTTACAAGATGGACGTAAGTAGTCCTTACTATACACCAGACAAAGTGTAGGGCGTGTCTAGGTCTGGGAGAACTTCGATACAATCTGATGTTTTCTGTTACAAGATGGACGTAAGTAGTCCTTACCATACACCAGACAAAGTGTAGGGTGTGTCTTGGTCTGGGGGAACTTCGATACAATCTGATGTTTTCTGTTACAAGATGGACGCAAGTAGTCCTTACCATACACCAGACAAAGTGTAAGGTGTGTCTTGGTCCTTTTCATTTGTATTTGCGGTTCATTGGAATATTCAACTGCTTTTAGTTTGCAATTATGTGGGTATAAATGTTGGACAACGGCAAATTCAATGATACGATCTTGTACACTTATATACTTACGAACTGAATGCAGTGCAAGGCTTACATTTACATTTACTAGCAATTTTGCTATAAAATCGCGACAATTTTTGCATCCATAATGAATAAACAATTCATTTTCGTCAATGACTGAACGATGACGGAACTTTCAGTTCATTCACTTATGAACACTAACTGCGTTTGGTAACGTTATATAGTGAGGTAGCAGTAAAAATATGCTTAAATGTAATAGATATATAGTTATATAGCAAAGCATTTTGTGTCACGAATATAAAAAAAGTATTCGCCAAACCCACGTTTTGTGAGTATGTGATTCTGTTATGATAGGGGTTTTGATGAGACATTTTGACGTCAGGACATTGAAGCTGCTAGGTATATGGATGTTCTGTAGAAACGTCCTGTTCCAAGTCCGACGTCAAGACATCGAAACTGCTGGGTATATGGCTGTTCTGTAGAAACGTCCTATTCCAAGTCTGACGTCAAGACATTGAAACTGCGGGGTATATGGATGTTCTGTAGAAACGTCCTGTTCCAAGTCCGACGTCAAGACATTGAAACTGCTGGGTATATGGATGTTCTGTAGAAACGTCCTGTTCCAAGTCCGACGTCAAGACATTGAAACTGCTGGGTATATGGATGTTCTGTAGAAACGTCCTATTCCAAGTCCGACGTCAAGACATAGGCTCCGTATGTCTCGTCACGTGACCTACGAGACTCTGCGTTATTACGCTTCTTCCGGGTACATCGGCTGGTTGACAGGGACGCCATGGCGCTGTCTATTTTGAACGGGTCAAACTATGTTGACGGGCGAACAAAATTAACTGGGAAGGGTGAAGCCAATGTTGAAAGTGGAGGACTTTTACGGTTTGTCATGGATGAAATGCGATTTTTACGTGCAAACGTACAGGCACAGGCCTCAGGGACACGTCTACAAAGTGCAGGTACTGTATAAATTTTACGTTGTACTGCCGATGAAGGTCTAATGAACAATACATGTATGTTGAAATAAAGGAGTCAGAGTGATTTTGAATATTTCGTTATATTCGGGGATTTGTTGAGGTAAACGAGATGTTTATCATATTAATTTTGTTTTGCTTCGTATCATGTTGGAGTAGGCCTAGATCAGGGTGGAATATGACCTCATACACGTGTAGTAGTAGAGTAGATGTATACATGTACATATGCATATCTACATAGGTATGTCTACCTATCAATATATTTCCGGCTGGAAAGAATACAATTGTCTAGAAGTCTTCCGAGCTACAATATTGTAGTTAGTTCAAGTACAGTACACCTGTACTGACACTTTTTTGTACCGATGTTCAAACACAAAGAATAATTTGATAAACACCACTGTGACCAGGGTAAATTCATGATTAAAGATGATAATGTGTACACATTTCACCTATTCAGACGGGCCTAGATATTAAAAATGGATGATTGACTAAGACAAGACATGCTCCCATCCTCAATGCTGAGAGATACATGTACATGTATGAGCTGGAATATGTATATACCATATAACCACTCAGGGCCCTAAATACCTTCCAAATATTTACAGCATTGTCAATTCAAACAATTAATTTATGATGTTAATTTAGATATGAAGATATGATAATAATTACATCTATTACATGTATAACGATTTAAATACTGATATTACTTTTATGCAGATATTTCTTGAAGATACACTACAACGTAATGGTTTTGTGAACTCATCTACATGTGAGTGCCCAATGGGACAGTACAGATGCCATAATGTATACACTAACTAGATCATTACATTGTTTTCAGTCCTGGTATCATATACCCTAGCTAAATTCTGAATTTTTAAGGATCAAACTCGATATGTTAGGTCTATCAATGCCTGTATGTGTATAGACCAAAAACCATAATGTACTCTGCATAAACTGTGAAGTTATATATTTATGCAATAATACACCCTCATGACCCAGTTTAAAAAAATGCTGAGTGCGTACAATCTGGATGAGAGAGCCCCTATTCAGTGGGGTATCACCAATGAAACAAATGGGATTGATGTATAGTGCAAAGCAGGGGGAGTTAATATTATAGAGACAGGCAAGTTTATGGCCACCCACACGCATACATGCACACATAAATATAATCTCCATCAGAGTACCAAATACTTTAAATGTCATTTACCACTTATCTGGCCAGACCAACCATGTAATACAGCCATGTCATAAATATTTTAAGACACATGTTTAATATGTAACACTATTATGTCACGTGTAGTTGTGACGTCTTAATCTGTATATTTCACATAGTTGTCTCAGTAGACAGAAACATCACATCCGAGCCGGATTTCTACTGTTTATTTAGAGACGAAATTATTAAGTTTCACTTATATTACAATTAAGTTATGTGATGAATAGAGTCTTACACTTGTGACTATGTAAATTGAATTTTATTAAACTTAAATAATTTGATATTCCAATTGCTTAGGCTCATGGCATATCAAATGATTTGACTTGTTTGATAATTGTTTTATTTCATAGACAGGACTCTTCACAAAGACAGTTTTCGTCCTGGTACTTTGCTTTACATTTGCATGTTTTTATTTATCCCTTACATATTGGTATGGAATATGAATTTTCATGACACCAGTTTGGTATTTGATCAATTAAAACAATTGTCAAATTAAAATGCCCGTAAATATTTGTTTAAATTGCTGATTTTCATGTTAAAGGTATATGGTTTCATGAATTCGGCATCATTGGAGCTTCTCCTGATGGGTTTGTACAGGGTACATTTTCAAGTAATGTAAATGTACACTTACAGCACAAAGACCAGCCACTGTTGTCACATAATTGAGGTGAAATGCCTATTCTCCGCCAAGAAAATGACAGTAGCTGAAGCATGTTTGTCTCAAAAAGATTTTATACCGGGTAATTTTAAATTTGAAATTGAAAAAAAGTTGCATGTTGTATTAAATTTTTCAGGATTTATTCATGACCAAGAATCAGTTTTTAACACTGAACAAAAGACAAACAAACACTGTTTTGATTAATATTCATACATTATAATTTTAGAGCATGATTATATAATACAACCAATAAGTAATTAATAGTGTATACTGAATAAAAAAGAACTTATACACATTGTTGTATTTCATGTATATAAATTAAAATAGATAAACAGAAATTTAATGCCAAATTTATTAATGCACTGAATAGCTTCTTCTGTTGTTTCAGATCTTTCAAGTGATGAACATCTCATACTAAAGGATAATATTGATTATTGACACCAGATTCAGGGACAGCTTTCCTTAACTGGAACTCAGTGTGGACATGCACCCAAAGATTTACAGAAAATCAGAATAGTCATGGAAGACTTATGGGCATCTAACATTGCCTTAAATATATGTGTTCCATTATTTTACTTTTACAAGAAAACTGTTGAAGTAATATGCACTGTCATTTTCAAACAGCCAATTCAAGAAGAGTTTTCCACATGTTACACAAAGTAACGAGCTTTTGGAGAATTACAATAAATAATAGGGGCCGCGGTGTCCGAGTGGTTAAGATGTTTTGACATATTACCACAAGCCCTCCACATCTGGGTCGCGAGTTCAAATTCCATGTGGGGCAGTTGCCATGTACTGACCGCTGGCAGTGGTGTTTCACCTGGTACTCTGGCTTTCCTCCACTATATAACCTGGCACATCCTTACATGACACTGGCTGTTAATAGGACGTTAAACTAATCAAACACCAAACCCAAATATATGATCCATATATAATTTTAATATTACACAGACAAATAAGAGCAAGAAATTAAATTCATTTTTGCAGTATTGCCAAAAGCCATTACATGTATTTACATATACAGTGCAGTGAAATGAATACATATGCTCATACCATGAAATCAAGATGGTCAACATATATTCCATTTCACATTTCTAAAGTCTTATGATTAATTATATTAACTGACTTCTGTAGATACATGTATGTCTCATCTTAACATACAAAAAGCATAAATCATACATATTTGTCCGCGACTTTGCCTGAATGTCACAGTCTTGTTTGTCAAACTTTATAGCTCTCAATATATATTACTAAAATAGAATTAACATGTCAACATATTTGCCCGGTTATTATTCATATAATTTGTATATTTTCTATATGCAATATATTTCAATGTGCTTACTCTATAACAACATATTTTCTAATTTTAATTTTTACACCATTGAAATATTTGTCCATACCAAGAACAAGACTTATAATCAAATATCTATGCAGAAATCCATGTCAGTATAAACTTTAACCTGGTCATTAAATCAGCTTTTAATTCAAATTTAAAATTTTATCTAACCATTTCCTTTAACAAATGTGAAGGTTAATAAGACAACAGCATAGCTGAAATAGTTTTGTAAACAAATGCCTATACTGAGCTGGAAAATTATTTTAAATGTCAAAATTTTCAATTCTCTCATTTGCCCTTTCAACATGTATTCTGCTTCTTCCAACATTGTTACAATGCCCAGCCTCTTCTTGACATGACATTGAAATGACATTTTGTTGAAAGAAAAGGTGGGATATTTAAGGACACACCAGCAGGAAGTTTATCAAATGTGTTAAAGCCTTTGTCAGCAAGTAACATGTCACCTGGTTCCAGCTGGTCAAAAAGTTTGCAATGGTCTACTACTGCAGAATCAGAAGTAGTCTGAACTAGTGCTCCATTAGGGGCAGCACATGTAACAACTTTTACTGTATGCCTGCTCTTGTAACGACTATATGCCAGAGACTGGCTGTTCATGTCTGAAGGTTTCTGTTGCAAATCTTCAAATGACTTGCACATAGATCCCTTGGATTTAAGCTGACTAGGAACGCCAAGGCCTGATATGTCTTTTGTTTACATTCTTTTCCTTTCAAGTTTGAGATCTTAAATTTTATTTCATCTTTGAAATGTGATATTTCTTCTTCCAGTTTTTGAACTGAGAATTAAATAACATAACATTTACAAACTTTGCTTTTGTCTGAATTTGTTGGTTATCAAAATGTTGCCATTTAGGGTTCTGTCTCTTGGTCAGATGTGAACTTTTTGTGGAACTCTAGACCCTCGTAAAGACAACTTAAGGCCTGAATTTCTCACAACACTTTTTTTACAATATTATACTCAGCTAATCCTGCCTATGGTATTAGTTTTATTTCTTTTTTAAATTGTCTTAATATTCATATGAAAAAACTAAAAATATAGGCAGGTTTAGCTTGTTAACCTTATTAGACCCAATAAGTGCTTAAGAATTGCATAACACAAAGAAGACATAAATCAATTTGCAAAGGAAATTTAAAAAAAACAAAAAAAAACAAAAAAAAACAACACCTTCACAGTTTTCATACTTTCAGTCTACATATAAATTGAGGTCGGTGAAAATGAAGCCCCAAATAGGGGAAGGGGCCCTTTTAGGGACGAGGACACTTAATGGGTCAGATAGGGTATATCAAAATCGTTCTCAATTAAATGTTATAAAAGGAAAACCACTGAAGTTTGACTTAAGTCTGCATTTTCCCCCCAGAAATCAGAGTCAGAACAGATAAATAAGACAGATATTATTGTACACCTTTTATTAAAAACAGAAGAAATAAATGGATAATGTGGTAAAAAACATACTGCCTCATTTAATAGGCTTACACCTGAAAATCTACAGATAGATATATAAAAGTACAGTCATAGTGAAGGTCCAACTGCAAGGCAAGTCCCTAGAAGAAGCACTGTGAAGATGGTAACAAACACAGAGGGGTGCTACAGTGTCAACTAAGGTGCATTATTGGTCTTAATACAATATAATATTTCACAAAGATTAAGAACATAGAATATATATAGTTCTGTTTCTCATTGACCATACGATTACGTTTGCTAACGTGGCTGTACACAGTATCTGGAGTAATTATACATTGTACAAATATAGATCGTCTTCGATATTCAAGAGGTTCTTTATCGTAGTACATATATATGCTATCGTAGTAATAATGTTAGACCTAATTTATTGTTTACAGCCGATGACAGGGACATGTGAATCGTGTACTACTCATGACCTGATATTGACTACTGATTATATCTGAATAATCTCTGTCTGAACAAATTTACCGTTAAATATTAACCTGCATCTTTCAACCCATTTCTTCATTTCCTGTTGGTCTTTCGGGAACCTAAATACAATGCATGTATGCGTTCCTCCCGCCCGGTAAGTGCATCCGAATGCATAACACCATATATATAGGTTGCTACCGACGCCGGGATCCTGGATGTACCGGGAAGTTGAAAACCGGAAGTTACGCGAGACGAGACTTACGGAGCCTGTTGTAACTGCTGGGTGTATGGATGTTCTGTAGAAACGTCCTGTTCCAAGTCCGACGTCAAGACATTGAAACTGCTGGGTATATGGATGTTCTGTAGAAACGTCCTGTTCCAAGTCCGACGTCAAGACATTGAAACTGCTGGGTATATGGATGTTCTGTAGAAACGTCCTGTTCCAAGTCCGACGTCAAGACATTGAAACTGCTGGGTATATGGATGTTCTGTAGAAACGTCCTGTTCCAAGTCCGACGTCAAGTTCGATGAAACATTCGAGAACCCATCGAATACACTTATACGAAGGTCATTGAGGAGAAGGAAGGTAAATGATGAACTTTATCCGCTGAAAAAGGAATTTCAGTATATGATGCATTGAGATGCCAAACCGGTAATTAAAGGTTATATTAACATCAGATTGAATGTGTTTCTGAGTTCCGTGCAGATTGAATTAGAATGATATACTAAGGGTTGCAAGATCTAATTGTTTCTTTTCAACATAAATTACCTTAAAGATTAGATTGTAAGCGTTAATTCCAAATTCCGTTTGACGTGCTCGTTTGTCACCCTAATATTCTTCACTAAACTAGCAATATTCTTTGCTGTAATTGCAGGACAGGTGCAGTAAGTTTACTCTCGGGAATGATTATCGATAAAATTGCTATAAACACCAATTTTATTCAAAGTTTCAATTGTTTAACTAATACTATAATTTCATATAACGTGCTTTAATAGCATTAGCTTTTTCGGATGCGTTTGTAAAAAAAGGGATGGTGGCGGGGAAAGGTTTCCTTATGGCTATGAAAGCCAATTGAAAGACGTTCAATGCTTAAATGTGGTATACAATTGTATAGACGATACAATTAACGTGATGACTTTTATTTACAGTTCCGACACTAGCAAGGCTCTGCAACAATACGAATACTTCTTCCTGATATGGGTAGTCTTGTCGCTGATTGCAACAGCATTTGCAGTATTAATGAATGTTGAAGATATAAGAAAGGTATGATTAGTATGACTAAATAATATTAGAGTGTCAAATCTGAGGATACTGGAAATTTGTAAAATGAGTAAAATTTGTTATCGTCAACAACTAGTGACCATCTTCTTAATTTATACGACAAACAACATTTTAAATACTCCGACGGGAGATTTGATAATAGGACAAAATACTACAAAGTTGCATATATCCACGACACCAATACCGAAATGTTCACTTTAAACTTTTAAACGGTATATTATATTGTCATACTAATATCACAAAGCAAAAGTGATCCTCAATGTTTGGTATACCGATTAGACCCTGTAAAACGTTTTTCACCTAGCACGATATGTTATTTAGTATAACTACATTCAACATTGAATTCCAATAGGAATTAGATCTAAGTATATCAATTATGTAAACAAAGACTCAAGGAGGTTCTAAGTATGAATTGGGAATGAATAGACTCAACATCTTTTACCGTATTTTGTTGAAGTATTTCATCATGCATATTTATAATGTACACTCTTAAGCATGTAAGTATTGACCTTTGTTGTTAGAGAACTGAGGTTTGAATTCCAGGATAAGACAATGGCGACAATCAAACACAGAAACGATAGCACTACTGCCGATGGATAAACTGGCCCTAGAGTGAGGCAGTGTTGTTATAGGAACCAAAGATATTAGAAAGGATGGGACGTCGTAAAAATCAACAAACTATTACACAATAAACCGGCCCTGGAGTAAGGCAGTGTTGTTATAGAAACCAATTAAAATTAGAAAGGATGGGACGTCTTAACAATCAATAAACTATTACACAATAAAGCAGCCCTAGAGTAGGACAGTGTTGTTATAGAAACCAAAGATATTAGAAAGGATGGGACGTCTTAATGATTAACAAACTATTACACAATAAACTGAAGTAAGGCATATAAACTATTACACAATAAATCGGTCCTGGAGTGAGGCAGTGTTGTTATAGAAACCAATGATATTAGAACAATCAACAAACTATTACACAATAAAGCGGTCCTGAAGTAAGACAGTGTTGTTATAGAAACCGATGATATTAGAACAATCAACAAACTATTACACAATAAACCGGTCCTGGAGTAAGGACAGTGTTGTTATAGAAACCAATGATATTAGAACAATCAACAAACTATTACACAATAAACCGGTCCTGAAGTAAGACAGTGTTGTTGTTATAGAAAAACCGATGATATTAGAACAATAAACAACAAACTATTACACAATAAAGCGGTCCTGAAGTAAGACAGTGTTGTTATAGAAACCGATGATATTAGAACAATCAACAAACTATTACACAATAAACCGGTCCTGAAGTAAGACAGTGTTGTTATAGAAACCAATGATATTAGAACAATCAACAAACTATTACACAATAAACCGGTCCTGAAGTAAGGCAGTGTTGTTATAGAAACCAATGATATTAGAACAATCAACAAACTATTACACAATAAACCGGAGTAGGAAAATGTGAAAATTAATTGTTTTGGAGCAGGAAAATGTGAAAATTAATTGTTTTGGAGCAGAAAAATGTCAAAATTAATTGTTTTGGAGCAGGAAAATGTCAAAATTAATTGACCGGTCCTGGAGTAAGGCAGTATTGTTATAGAAACCACTGATATTAGAAGTAATAGGACTTCTTAACAATCAACAAATTATTACACAATAAGCTTGCCTTTTAGTATAGAAGTGTTGGTTTAGAAACAAATGAAATTGGATTTGTATAGGGTTTTCCTATTTTCCCATCCATTTGCTAATACTTAAATATTCTATGATTTATATTGTAAGTATGTTTATTTTTTTTTGTAAATTCTTGCCGAAGGGTTAATTGCGCTCCATTGTGCTGCTAAATATTTGTCTATTATCATTTTCCCGTATTACTGTTCGTATCATATTATGTAATCGTGTTCGTTTCGTGTGTTTTGGTAAAGTGGCAGATCGCCTGGAAAATCTTTTCAGTGTTGTCTGTAATACTAGGTATCTATTTTTTGTCCAAACGTTTGGAATTACTTCTTTGTCCCATATTTACCATTTGAAGTTATTCCTTATTTACTAACTTCCATAATTACGATTGATGGGATCCCGTGTCATCTGGAAAATCCGTTTGATATTACCTCATTGACCTCTGTATGTATCTATGATATAGATACCTAGTATTACAGAGAATGAGACGTCTTAGATATCATCACAACATTACATAATAAACCTACCCTGGAGTTAAGCAGTTATGGTATAGACTCTAATGCTGTAACAAAGAATGAAACGTTCTAAAAATCAACAACACATTTATTAAGAAAAAGCGTTTAATAACTGTTATTAGATAATTTCCACTACGAAAACTTGTGGTCCCTGCTCGTTATTCTAACAATGAATGAATGTGTGTATGTTTGTATGTATTAAAACAAATAATGCGATATCGTGATTATCAATAATAAGAAAAAAATTTTCTGTACCTACTTCAAAGTATATTAAACCTCATCATGGAATGTGTTATTTCAGTAAATGATATCTGTAAGAACTTTTGACAATTCTATTAAATAGTTTTATGGTGACATATACTTATTGAAGCATAAACCGTAATAAAAAGACGGCTACATTTTAGTACAATGAGTCTTTATCTGGCTCCGACGTAGAAATCAGTCACCCAAAACATAGACGAATTTGCATTTTTATTCTGGAAGGATGTAAACTATGCTATCTGTATATGAATACAGAATTACAGGGAACCTTAAAGCTTGTTTGACTTTAGAACCGTATTGTCCGAATGGGAAGATTTAGTTTAAAGCTAATATCCAGTGAAGACGAGTTATGAACGGTAAGATTTCCATGTTATAACCCGTATTTTAGTTGTACACACACAGTGACAAATACATATTATACAGTAATATTTATTAGCCTAGATCACACTCATACCTGTTTACATATTTCCCTATGTTGTCCACATGAAGATCTCGTATCTTAAGTCTGGCCCCGATTTCTCGTAACAAAAGTGCAGACTAAGTCAAAACGTAAGTTTTTCTCATGTAACTTATATGAACATTTATGACTAAAATCATCTTTTTTTATTTAAGTTTGTTTCGGAAAATCGGACCTGGTCAAGTTGCGGAGCATAATCTATTCCGTTTGTAAGCTGGGCATTGAATTTGTAACATTATAATCGTTTTAGTGTTGTGGCGGTATGGTGTCCTAATATGTAACATTATTATCGTTTTATTGTTGTGGCGGTATGACGTCCTAATCTGTAACATTATTATCGTTTTAGTGTTGTGACGGTATTGTGTCCTAATCTGTAACATTATTATCGTTTTAGTGTTGTGGCGGTATGACGTCCTAATCTATAACATTATTATCGTTTTAGTGTTGTGACGGTATGGTGTCCTAATCTGTAACATTATTATCGTTTTAGTGTTGTGGCGGTATTGTGTCCTAATCTGTAACATTATTATCGTTTTAGTGTTGTGACGGTATGACGTCCTAATCTGTAACATTATTATCGTTTTAGTGTTGTGGCGGTATGACGTCCTAATCTATAACATTATTATCGTTTTAGTGTTGTGGCGGTATGGTGTCCTAATCTGTAACATTATTATCGTTTTAGTGTTGTGGCGGTATGACGTCCTAATCTATAACATTATTATCGTTTTAGTGTTGTGACGGTATGGTGTCCTAATCTATAACATTATTATCGTTTTAGTGTTGTGACGGTATGGTGTCCTAATCTGTAACATTATTATCGTTTTAGTGTTGTGACGGTATGACGTCCTAATCTGTAACATTATTATCGTTTTAGTGTTGTGCGGTATGTCCTAATCTAACATTTATCGTTTTAGTGTTGTGCGGTATGGTCCTAATCTGTAACATTATTATCGTTTTAGTGTTGTGGCGGTATGTGTCCTAATCTGTAACATTATTATCGTTTTAGTGTTGTGGCGGTATGGACGTCCTAATCTGTAACATTATTATCGTTTTAGTGTTGTGACGGTATGGTGTCCTAATCTGTAACATTATTATCGTTTTAGTGTTGTGACGGTATGACGTCCTAATCTGTAACATTATTATCGTTTTAGTGTTGTGGCGGTATGACGTCCTAATCTGTAACATTATTATCGTTTTAGTGTTGTGGCGGTATGACGTCCTAATCTGTAACATTATTATCGTTTTAGTGTTGTGACGGTATGACGTCCTAATCTGTAACATTATTATCGTTTTAGTGTTGTGGCGGTATGGTGTCCTAATCTGTAACATTATTATCGTTTTAGTGTTGTGACGGTATGACGTCCTAATCTATAACATTATTATCGTTTTAGTTTGTGTTGTACGGTATGACGTCCTATTCTATCTATAACATTATTATCGTTTTAGTGTTGTGGCGGTATGGTGTCCTAATCTGTAACATTATTATCGTTTTAGTGTTGTGGCGGTATGGTGTCCTAATCTGTAACATTATTATCGTTTTAGTGTTGTGACGGTATGACGTCCTAATCTGTAACATTATTATCGTTTTAGTGTTGTGGCGGTATGACGTCCTAATCTGTAACATTATTATCGTTTTAGTGTTGTGGCGGTATGACGTCCTAATCTGTAACATTATTATCGTTTTAGTGTTGTGGCGGTATGACGTCCTAATCTGTAACATTATTATCGTTTTAGTGTTGTGGCGGTATGACGTCCTAATCTGTAACATTATTATCGTTTTAGTGTTGTGACGGTATGACGTCCTAATCTGTAACATTATTATCGTTTTAGTGTTGTGACGGTATGACGTCCTAATCTGTAACATTATTATCGTTTTAGTGTTGTGACGGTATGACGTCCTAATCTGTAACATTATTATCGTTTTAGTGTTGTGACGGTATGGTGTCCTAATCTGTAACATTATTATCGTTTTAGTGTTGTGACGGTATGACGTCCTAATCTGTAACATTATTATCGTTTTAGTGTTGTGGCGGTATGGTCCTAATCTGTAACATTATTATCGTTTTAGTGTTGTGACGGTATGGCGTCCTAATCTGTAACATTATTATCGTTTTAGTGTTGTGGCGGTTATGGTGTCCTAATCTATAACATTATTATCGTTTTAGTGTTGTGGCGGTATGACGTCCTAATCTGTAACATTATTATCGTTTTAGTGTTGTGGCGGTATGACGTCCTAATCTGTAACATTATTATCGTTTTAGTGTTGTGGCGGTATGACGTCCTAATCTGTAACATTATTATCGTTTTAGTGTTGTGGCGGTATGGTGTCCTAATCTGTAACATTATTATCGTTTTAGTGTTGTGGCGGTATGACGTCCTAATCTGTAACATTATTATCGTTTTAGTGTTGTGGCGGTATGCGTCCTAATCTGTAACATTATTATCGTTTTAGTGTTGTGGCGGTATGGTGTCCTAATCTGTAACATTATTATCGTTTTAGTGTTGTGGCGGTATGGTGTCCTAATCTGTAACATTATTATCGTTTTAGTGTTGTGGCGGTATGGTGTCCTAATCTGTAACATTATTATCGTTTTAGTGTTGTGGCGGTATGGTGTCCTAATCTGTAACATTATTATCGTTTTAGTGTTGTGGCGGTATGACGTCCTAATCTATAACATTATTATCGTTTTAGTGTTGTGGCGGTATGACGTCCTAATCTGTAACATTATTATCGTTTTAGTGTTGTGGCGGTATGACGTCCTAATCTGTAACATTATTATCGTTTTAGTGTTGTGGCGGTATGGTGTCCTAATCTGTAACATTATTATCGTTTTAGTGTTGTGACGGTATGGTGTCCTAATCTATAACATTATTATCGTTTTAGTGTTGTGGCGGTATGTGTCCTAATCTATAACATTATTATCGTTTTAGTGTTGTGGCGGTATGGTGTCCTAATCTATAACATTATTATCGTTTTAGTGTTGTGACGGTATGGTGTCCTAATCTATAACATTATTATCGTTTTAGTGTTGTGTCGGTAAGACGTCCTAATCTATAACATTATTATCGTTTTAGTGGTATGGCGGTATGGTGTCCTAATCTGTAACATTATTATCGTTTTAGTGTTGTGGCGGTTGGTGTCCTAATCTATAACATTATTATCGTTTTAGTGTGTGTCGGTATGGCGTCCTAATCTATAACATTATTATCGTTTTAGTGTTGTGGCGGTATGGCGTCCTAATCTGTAACATTATTATCGTTTTAGTGTTGTGGTGTTGTGACGGTATGGTGTCCTAATCTGTAACATTATTATCGTTTTAGTGTTGTGGCGGTATGACGTCCTAATCTATAACATTATTATCGTTTTAGTGTTGTGGCGGTATGGTGTCCTAATCTGTAACATTATTATCGTTTTAGTGTTGTGGCGGTATGACGTCCTAATCTGTAACATTATTATCGTTTTAGTGTTGTGGCGGTATGACGTCCTAATCTGTAACATTATTATCGTTTTAGTGTTGTGGCGGTATGGTGTCCTAATCTGTAACATTATTATCGTTTTAGTGTTGTGACGGTATGGTGTCCTAATCTGTAACATTATTATCGTTTTAGTGTTGTGGCGGTATGGTGTCCTAATCTGTAACATTATTATCGTTTTAGTGTTGTGGCGGTATGACGTCCTAATCTATAACATTATTATCGTTTTAGTGTTGTGACGGTATGGTGTCCTAATCTATAACATTATTATCGTTTTAGTGTTGTGGCGGTATGGTGTCCTAATCTGTAACATTATTATCGTTTTAGTGTTGTGGCGGTATGTTGTCCTAATCTATAACATTATTATCGTTTTAGTGTTATGGCGGTATGGCGTCCTAATCTGTAACATTATTATCGTTTTAGTGTTGTGGCGGTATGACGTCCTAATCTATAACATTATTATCGTTTTAGTGTTGTACGGTATGACGTCCTAATCTATAACATTATTATCGTTTTAGTGTTGTGGTAGTATGTTGTCCAAATCTGTAACATTATTATCGTTTTAGTGTTGTGGCGGTATGGCGTCCTAATCTATAACATTATTATCGTTTTAGTGTTGTGACGGTATGGTGTCCTAATCTGTAACATTATTATCGTTTTAGTGTTGTACGGTATGGTGTCCTAATCTGTAACATTATTATCGTTTTAGTGTTGTGGCGGTATGACGTCCTAATCTGTAACATTATTATCGTTTTAGTGTTGTGGACGGTATGGTGTCCTAATCTGTAACATTATTATCGTTTTAGTGTTGTGGCGGTATGACGTCCTAATCTGTAACATTATTATCGTTTTATGTTTGTGTATTTTTTTTTATATTTGTGTGTGAAAAAAATGTTTTGTGTGTAAAAATATATATTTGAGTGTGATTTTGTTTTATATTTGTGTGTGAAAAAAATATGTGTGACTTTTTTTTATTTGTGTAATAATTAGCATCATGGGATATATGCTAATGTCGCTTTTGTAACGGCTCGTCTGATTGGCTAATCTGTTAATGGCCGCATCTCTTCACTGGCGGCGAAATTATAAGATTTTGTTTGTAAATGGTGAGTATATTGTGGAGTATATACAGTTTCCATTAGCACAAGTTTGGATATGAAGCTACATAGTCACAATCGGCATCGTTCAGTCGGATATATTATTATATATGTTTGTTTTATTTCGAAGTTGTACAGTGTGTAACAGTTATGGCATGGTCAGCCACGTGTTACATTTAACGTTATAACGTTAGGCCTATGGGCCTGCTTGCTTCTGACCCTGCGTAAGTTTTACGGCCGGGTGTGCGGGTAATTTTCGACACACCTTTCAAAATATTTTAAGAAAAGAACTATTATGTAAAGATCAAAAGAAGGCAAACCCTTGATTTAATTCTTATGGTGCAGGTCGATGTCATCTTGAATGTTTCAGTAGGTCAACTCGCCAACTATAAAATAATACAGTGGATTCATTGCTCCATCCCCCTTCAATTTTTCAAAGTTCAAATTTATTATGAAAATTGCTGTGCCCTTTTTCACTTTAGACCTGCATTAGTGTTATTCTGGTCACAAAAATAAGAATTAAAAAAATAATGATCAATTATTTTAGAAAAAAAAAACCATGCCTTTTTCAGGTACAGACCATTTAATATATTGTGACCTGCACTATAGCCAGAATGATTCTGGCCTGTTGACTTAGTCTAGGCCAGAAGCATCGGCTATATGAAAATCTGGAACTCGCCACACTAGACGATGCTGCTACTTTAAGTTTAAGTTCAAATACAGAAACATTACATACATTTCCTCAGGATTTATCCGATACAATGTTTTTTATTAATACATTTAGACAAATAAATATCAAACAAACATGCTGTGGCATCAACATAATATTTGGCACCCTTTTTTAATTTGTTTTAGTCATTTCAATTGAAGATTGAAACTGTTTTTAATGCTGCAAAAATACTAGAAATAACGTTATTTTTCCAGCTGCCTCGGGTTAGAATCCTGAAATTCTTTTGGTTGACACTGATCACGTGGGATCCAATATTTTTCCATATTGGATGCATGGTTACTGACCAAATATGAGATAATGCGCAAAAGTTGCATCGACAAATGTCTAGAATATAAAATTACTCAATTTTTGCTATCACTGCAGAAGTCATTTCCGGATATTTAAACTGATTCCGGGTCCGTTTTTTGTGCCAGTATCCGATTTCCTGTTTTGGTTGAAAGTTGTTTTCCGAAATGTCAAATTAGATTTTTCTGTCATTTGAGTCCGATACTGACTCAATTACAAATAATGTCTATTTGTATACAGGTATCTTTATTCAATCGGGTATGTACATTTTGAAGGATAATTCGAATGTTGTTCACATTGGTGATCATGTCGACATATGTTAGGACGATTTGGCTGCATTCTTATGATTTAAAGTAACATAAACCATAAATATGTACACAATGAATAGTCTAGTATTTGTCATGTGAAGTGTGCTTGGCTGCTATTTGTTGTACTGCGTGTTATGGATAGGAATTTAAAATTCCGAGGAAGTAAGGTTAATTCTTGATTGGGAATAGTATGAGAGAAAAAATCTCTCCCTAATGAAAATGATGAGATTTTTCTCACTGTAGTCGGACTTTTGCAGTGCTGCGAGCGCACGCTCCTAGGGCAATTTAACTTTAACGTAATTATTCAAACACAGGTAGTATAATACCACAAAGAACAGTGAAGATCTATGTAGACATCAACTACATGTATATATATACATGCCTACATCATTCATTTAATTCGATCATTAATTTGTTATTAAAAATAAAAAAAAATAAAAATAATTAACGTATTGACTTTGATTCAATGAATATATTGCATACAATGGCACAAAGATACGTCTCTTTCATATATTTATACTAAAATATTAGAAAAAGCGACATGGGCCATCCTTTAACACCACCTTAGAGTGAGTAAGTTAGACAAGAAGGTAAAATAAATATTTGGTCTTTTTATTTATTCCAGGAAAATGTCTTCTGCATCTACTGACCGGCATGTGCTGGTGTTACCGCATATGAATGCTGATGGAATTTTCATACCAGTTTCTGCAGGCGATAAAATAGAGATATCGACCATAAAATCTCAGTTTCCACAAGCCATTGGACTGAAATACAGACGACAGACTCCCAACAGAGCAGATCAAGATGACCTATCACAACCAACAAGCGGTAATTTAAATGAAAAGACTAGGAGTATTATTGAATGAAATGATTCTGCACTTATTACATTAAGAAATAGATTGATCAGAGTAATATGGATTTTAAAATTAGATAACTCAATCATAATTTTCATATCCTATTGAAACTAATTATGCAAAACTAGTCAAAAGTTCTTTGCCACTGACATGCACAATAAAGTCATATAATTATTCGACTAAAAACCGAGCCAGCTTTACAGCCTTAGCCCTTCCTTGTAGGTCATTCCACAGGACGTTCTAGATCTGCAGGGCAAACATTAGCACCGTGACAATCTCTAATTGCCTTCATCAAGATGACTCACCAAAGCAATACCGCATACTCTGCTCCGGTGTGCGTAGAAAGCAGAAGTATGCAAAGCCACTGATACCGAGGCTCTTCCAGTTCGCCTTAAAACCATAAAAACAATTAATATGCGCGCTTAGTACTTTCTAGTTATTAGTACTTACCTCAGTGAAACTCGATCAGATCAATATTCAATCTAATCATTTAAACAAGAGGCCGCAGAGGGGCCTGTATGCGCTCAACGACTATCGGGAGGGGGGGGGCGGAGGATTGGTAATGGGGCGCAAGTCATCGTTCTGAATACAGGTTCATTGTGTTTCCTTTTCTGAAGGGGGGGTGGAATTTAGAATATTCATACCTCCGATTTACCCATATTGGGCCACACCTCTCCTGCCCCTGGTGGGGTAAGAGCCAAAATTTAATACAAGTTTTCTGTGTTTCCCTTCCAAAAAGGATGTTTGTAGGTGCCAAACTTTGGTTACAATCCATGCACAACTCTAGGACAAGTAGCGATTTTATAGGATTTACCTCTATTTTCCCCTATTGGGGCCCCGCCCCTCCTGCCCCCGGGGGTCAAGCCAAAATTTATACAAGCTCTGCTTTCCCCTTCCCCCAAGGATGTTTGTGGCCAAATTTTGGTTACAATCCATGCAGAACTCTAGGACAAGTAGCGATTTATAGGATTTACCTCTATTTCCCCTATTCGGGGGGCCCACCGCCCCTCCTGCCCCCGGGGGGTCAGAGCCAAAATTTATACAAGTTCTGTTCCCCCTCCCCCAAGGATGTTTGTGGCCAAATTTGGTTACAATCCATGCAGAACTCTATGACAAGATAGCGATTTAAGTGGATTTACCTCTATTTTCCCTTCTTTTTTCTGATAGTGTGGATTTATGTCCTTTTTTTCTTTTTTTTCTCACTTTTTCATGTATCTTCGTTTCCACCTGATTTTCGCCTATTTGGGCCCCGCCCCTCCTGCCCCCGGGGGGTCAGAAGCCAAAATTTATACAAGTTCTGTTGTCCCCCTTCCCCAAGGATTTTGATTTGTGGCCAAATTGGTTACAATCCATGCAACAACTCTATGACTAGTAGTGCGATTTAAAGATTTACCTCTATTTCCCCTATGCGGGCCCCGCCCCTCCTGCCCCAGGTGGGGTCAGAGCCAAAATTTATACAAGTTCTGTTCCCCCTCCCCCAAGGATGTTTGTGGCCATATTTGTTACAATCTATGCAGAACTCTATGACTAGTATGCCATTTAAAGGAATTGTTGGACGGACAGTGTGATGACGGACGGACGACGGTACGGACGACGGACGGAACGGACGACGGACGACGGACCCCGCGCCATGACATAAGCTCACCGGCCCTTTCGGCCAGGTGAGCTAAAAACTTTATAACATACTATGATTAGTTTTGTCATTGAAATGAAATATTGCTTTTTTTTTTTTTTTTTTTTTTTAAATAGCCAGCTATACATCATGTAAAGCGTAATATCGTAACTACACTCTGATGAGATTTTCTTTTTTGTGCTTCCATTATCATTCACCAGTTTTACCTACTGTCAGTATTATATAACCTGGTTTTGTTGTATGCTGTTTGGTGTCTTTTGCAGTTTGCTTTAGTGAGATAGCAAGATTTCCACTATTATAAAGATGATTTGTTTGTTTGAGTTTTACATCCTATCAACAGTCGGAGGCTGTGACTCTAGCTGTTGATAGGGTATTAGAAACCAAACCTGATAGATGGTAAATGGTACTTTACCCATGTTACACATTACATTCATACGCTGTTGTCACAATAATGATTAAGTTATTATAATTTAACAACTTACCCACATCTGTGTACGTAATCTTCGTAGTGGTTGGTACAGTCATAATTAACAACCAGAATCAGGTGTCGTACATCTAAACCTCGAGCTGCCACAGATGTTGCAACCTAAAACAATAAATATGATCAAACTGTTACACAGATTTCAGAAAAAGACATGCAAATTTTTGTTAAGTTATATCAAGACATGCCAGTATCCACTAACAAGAGGCCCAGAGGGCCTGTATTGCTCACCTGGTTGTTTTGTTTTTGTTTGAGTAATTCTGTAATTTAGTAATAAGTGATTCAAAAATCACAAAGACAAACTGACCCCACAATTTGTTTAATTTTGAATCCCAACCATATAATGATGCTATAGATAAACATACGAAATATGCTATCCAATACATAGTTTTTCAGCGAGGAAGTAATTTATATGAAAATAGTGGCCTAATTAACCTTTTTGGGCCACGCACAATGAGGCCCCAGTGGGGTCAGCCCTATTATTTTTACAATTTTGATTCCTCACCCTATAAGGATGCTACCATTACATTTTGAGAAGCTATCCCATGCTCAGTTGCAGAAAAGTTTGTTAGTATGGTAACAGCAAATTGACCCCTTTTGATCCCGCCCCTCAGGCCCCTGGAGGGTCAGACCCCATCATTTGTACAATTTTGTACAATTTTGAATCCCCACCCTATAAGGATGCTACATTGCATTATGAGTGCTCTCCCATGCTCAGTTGCAGAGAAGACAGTCGTTTATATTGGAAATAGTCAAATTGACCCCTTTTGACCCCACTCCATCATTTGACAATTTTCAGTCAAGTAACCCTTAGGGATGCTACCTGTCAAATTTTGTTTAATTCCGACCAGCGGTTATGGAGAAGAAGTCGTTTGTTGACGGATGGACGGACGTCAAATGCCCCGGTATGGCATAAGCTCACCTTGGTCCTTTGGACCAAGTGAGCTAAAAGTGTTATCAGATCTATGTACTATGTACTATGAATAGGCATTTAGAAATATTCTGTCGCAGATCTTAACATAAATGAGTTGGACTAGGAAATATTAATTAGCAGAAAGATACTGAAATAGCATAATATTGCGAACAAAAATATAATTGATGTAAAATATCAATTTTCTAAAAATAATAAATTAATCCATGCTTGTGTATGGATGGGTGATGCATACACAATGTCAAACCTTATTAAATCAAAGTAGGAGGGGCCTTCAAGTTCAGTAAACAAAATTAATAATTGTGAAAAATTTGGTCCAGCCAGCAAAACACAATGATTTATACAGGGTCTTCAGGTTATAATTTTTTTTAAATAACGAAGCTAGACTGAAGCTGTTGATGACTTAAAAATAAAATCTCACCAGGAGACTAATGTTTTCCACTCTTGAAGTCACTGATGGTGCTGTCTCGATCGTACTGATCAATGGCACCGTGGAGTTAGGGAGAGACAGGGGTACGAGTGTTTTCATCAGATCCTTCATCAGATCGTCTGCATGCTCTTGTTTATCTACAAACACCAGAACACTGCCTTTCTCTTCCTGTAGATACCCAGCAGCTCCAGCAGCTTGAGAAACTTTTTGTCCTCGTCGATGACTATTACATGTTTGTTCCACATCCTTACAAACCACGCTGCGACCTCCGACTTGAACCTCGATTGGTTTTGTTAAGAAATTTTTCTGAGGCTAAAGCCTCCATCTGCCTTGGAAAGGTTGCTGAAAACATCACTGTCTGGCGATCAGGTCGAATATTAATCCACAATTTTCATAACCTTAAAATAATAATCAGTCATTAAATGAGGAATCAGTGCATTAATTGTAGTTAATCAATATGCTTCATAATTGCTATCAATTAAAGTGCTTAGTGTTATTATTCTGAATTCTCAGAAGTAATTCAGCAGACATTATTATACATATCTGCTTAGCCTGGTAGAAAACCTTAAAGAACAATCAGATTGTGATTTCTCTGGCTTTTTCAACAAAATACAGGGGTGCATAGAGATACTACAAATGTTATGTGGTAATGACAAAAATTTATGACTGAAATTTCTATTTACTATAATCTTGACAAATGTCACAATGACTTGAACGTGAAATGCTGACCTTGAATGAGTTTTCCTTAAAAATATCATGAATACTCTTTAACATGAAAGATCACTATTTAGACAAATCACTGATGAAAAACCGATTAAGAGTGATCAATTCTGGTGCAATATTTAAGTTATTACCTGAGGCTCAAACCCCATGTCAAACATACGGTCAGCTTCATCAAGTACAATGTAAGTACATCTTCTAAGGTTTGTCACGTCGACCTGGAAAACAAATATACACAATAGATTAAATAATAGTTTCTGATACTAGATGACAAAAGAGGAATGTGCACTATCAGTAGGGATTGCTATTTCAACTTTTTTGTTCTTTACACTGCCATTGTCACAGAAATTTTAATGTGCAACTAGGCATAATCATCAGAATTTGCTTGAACTATACAGTAAATTCAATAAAGAAATATATATGTACATTATTTTTAATATCTTTCTCAGTATCCATTCCAAATTATAACATGTAACCATTTCCTGATAGCAGCTGTAGATAATCACCATGGCAACTGTCTTCTGGCTTCTAATATCTCCATGACAACGGATGATGTCAGTGTGAAGGTCAACATATATATAACTGGGGTCACAATATCAATGACCTGATTGCCTGATAGAAAGAAACAGATGGATTACACGCGCATGTGTGGGAGTCACACGTGCCCTACCTTAGTACCTCCTTCCTTCTCCCGCTGTCCTCATTGAAACATTCTCTGCTTGCATTCAGACCCCGCAATTCATCCTTGTCAACAGGATTATATTCAACTTCTGTAATTTTGATGACCTTACATATCATTTTACAGACTGCTCTCACTATATTTAAGATAGGTCTGATGGATATAGAAAAAGCAAAATGACAAACTGATTATGATCACCTTGTTTCTATTTAAACACATATTTAACAGAAAACTGCTAATCCTAACTTTAAAGGTTATCTAATTTTACGAAAAAGTAATGGGACTAATTCATGTACCACGTGATACTCAATAACTTTGGTGATGGAACGTAACTCTTTGTAATCTTTCCACTGAAATGACGCTAGCACAGGATATCATCTTTTGGCATCATTCCATCACCAATAGTCCCGCACAAACATTTTGGATATCACTTGGTATGTAAATTAGTCCCATTAATTAGTCTTTGTTTGCTAATTCGGATATGCAGCCTTCCACAATTATAAATCAACATCAGATCTAACAGATCCCATTACCTCTGTATCAAACATTTCTGGTACTTTGATGTGGATTCCAGAACTTACCATTATTGGCTGACAACATGTCAATCATGCGACCAGGAGTACACACGATGATCTCACAGCCACGCTTGAGTTCTGCAATTTGTTCCGAGATCCCAGTTCCACCGTACACACACACGGCACGCAGGCCCAGCGGTTTGGCAAACTTCTTACACTCAGTGGTAATCTGCATGGCAAGTTCTCTGGTAGGGGTCATAACCACAGCTGTCAATCAACAAAAACATGATTTGATATGTGCATGATACATACTGGCATATCATTGGAAAGTAAATTTAGTTACAAACCAAAAAACCTCGTTTGATGAGTATAATAATTCCATTTCATTAAATTAACTAGGACCAATTTTGCCAGTCCAATTTCCAGTTTAAGAATAATTCAAGTAGGGATTGATATATCAATGCCCTTGTCATACACTGTTTTAAGTAATTTATATTTATAAGCTAATATTCCCGCACTAAAGTTTTCTATATGTGTGTAATCAATATAAACTAGACTTACCAACAGTCCATCATCCCTCGTCTAGTTCAGGCTGGTCCTTTATATGTCGGAACATAGGTATGAGAAAGCCAGAGTTTTTACCACTGCCTGTTTTGGCGATACCGATCAGGTCCTTCCCACTCATAATAGGGCAGGGATGGCTTGTGCTATGGATTGGCGTTGGTTTTTCATAATCATGTCTGAAAAAAGAAATCTATGGTTAACAAAACTATAAAGATTTGTAAAAAATTTTACTTTCTTTATGTCACTAGCCATTTGTAAAGAAGCCATTCAGGATAAGAGCAGCCAATCCATCTGATGTTACAATAAATGTTTATGTTGCAGCTGTTATTGAAAGTAAGTTCTGTGTGTTTCAGGTTTTTAAGATTATAACTTTAAAGAGAGTACTAATGCTCACCTCTTAAAAGCATCCATGATTTTTTTGCTACAGCCACACTGTGCCCAGGACTTGATTGGCTTTGGACAGTTTTTACCACGAACTTTGATGTCTTCCAATTCAGCTCTGTAGGCATCAACCTCTGTAACACATAGAATGTATAAATACATGAAAGACATTTAGACAAATCTTGAGTCAAATAAACAAAATCTCAATAACGTTTGAAAGGGATATACCGGTAATAGTTTGCTTACCTTCATTTGTCATTTTTTGGATTTCTGGAACTTCTACATAGAAGTCCTTTCTGAACGAAGCGTAGTATATTCTCGTATGATCAACCACCAGTAGTTCCTACAACAGAGCAAGTCACATTATGTTGTTAGTGTAAGGAAAAACAGAAACTCAAACAGACAAACAGAACAACCTTCTCATTCATACTTCAGTTATGGTTTAATTTCATTGTAAAATTACTTCAAATAAAAAAATCAAGAAGGTAAATGAATCTCAATATCTCAATTAGACACAAAATCCAAAATCTTAACTTCTTTCCATGTTTTGTAATGACTAGTTAGCTTATAAATCAATATGTAACTATTTGTTTCTTTCTACAATATTTAAATGTTAATGATAATGAATCCTACCTTTTTTACTGTTTTTAATTTTTGCCATAGTCGAGTCCAAATCCTCTTCTTCCTCTTCTGATGAATACTGAAGTCATAAAATAACATTTATTTATGATTAAAAAGAAAACGTTGTAAATAGACATATTCAAACATTGGTTTATTTTCACATTATCGATGCAAATATAAGTTTTTAAAGCAAACATTATGAAAAAAAAACACACTTTTTTTAATCAAAGTGCTAATGATTGCTATATATATATATATTTAAACTTGGGACATCTGGCTGAATTGTTTTTATTACCTCATGCAACCAAGCAAGCTAAAGAGAACGCTGTAGCTATTTTGGATCAAGTTTTGCCAGTTTTATCTTTCAATAGCTAGGTGTAAAACGTACCTCCATGGCGTCCACGTTGTTTAACATGAGCTCTCCCTTCTGTAGTGATGTGTCCGTTTTAGTTTTCACCACTCCTGTTATCATGGTCACCTTACCACTGGCAGTATCAGTCTGAAACATACAAACACAACATCAAGTTCAGAATTGGTAAATAAATTCATAAAAATTGATAATCATTTGATTACATCCAACTATTAAATTATTTATTTTGAATTTATAACTATTATATACAATTGTTGATTTAAAATTTAGATACAGCACTATGAAGAAGCTGTCGTTTTGTTTGGTAGATTGTATGATTCATAATGTCATAAATATATATTTATAGATTCAGGGCTGCATATGAGTTATATCCCCTCATATAATAGATTATTAATTTCTATAATTAAGATTTTAAGATAATGTTTATGAATAGATTACCGACTAAAATTGACAGTCTGTCCAATACATTATACCATGGTAGTAGAAGAGGGAACACAAGAATGATATTTCCAAAGCAATTGAGGACACTACTACGAAGGGACATTTTTACTATGAGAACAGTAAAGTTATGGAACAGTCTTGCTGAGGAAGTTGTATCGGCCCCTAACATTTACTGTTTTAAAAATAGACTGGATTAAAATTGGAAAAAAAAAGATATTCTACTTAACTGCAAGGCTTCTATAACCAGAACATAATACATGTATAATTAATAACTTATACTTTGAGTCTGGTGAAGAGGAACTATTAGTAGTACTGGAAATGTTTTATATCTATCTATATCTATGATATGACTTGTGTCTCCTTATCTTGTATGGTACCTAGTGTAAACTTACATTTGAACCATTTTCTGATTTAATGCCAGTTGTCTGCTCCTTCTCACTTTTGGATTTCTCGTCAATATTCTGGAATCACAAATGAAACACATTACATATAAACATCATCTTATGTATGTACATTATTAGTAATGGTAACATCACTACTTATATTGATATTAACTTAATATTTACATCTTTGTCTAGGATAACTACCAAGAGTAGCATTTTACATCACCTTCGCCAAACATCAAAACGAATACATGTACATACATTATATAGTTATAACATCAGTCTATCACCCTAATTTACATTATCTTCACAGTGCACTTTTTTACACAGCTTTCATAATTACTTTAGAGAGATTGGGTGATATAGAGGTTAAGCCATTTGTCTTTAACCTAGCCAGCCAGAGCTCAATCACCAGCACATCCGTTAAAATGTCAGGGGGTCAGAGGTCAACGCTCCTATGTTAAGACTCCTCATGTGCTCACATCCGAGCCATCGAAAGTGATTGGTATAAGTTACATAAGTTTTTTTGCAATTGATGTAAATAAATAAAACAGGGATTTCCTGGACATTTTATGTTATCTGCGTCTCTGATGCACTAAAAATGCCCAGGGTCTCCCTAAATAAAATCAGGGGGCAGTGCTTGGGACACAATGTGGAAGAATTCAAAATAAAATTTTCAGGTTAACAAGATGAAGCAGAAGCAATAATTGTCTATTTTTTCATTGTCTATTTTTTCAAAAGTATACAGTACAAGATATATTTTCTGGTATAGCATAGGAAGTTTTATAAGATCTTCTTGTAAATTTTAGCAAAAAGACTCAAATGTTTTTTAAGGGACTCGCAAACTCCAAACCTAGGAGTCCCTGGAACTCCTGAAGTTAAAACGGGAGGGAAATTCCTGAAAAAGTACATATTTTGATAATCCACTTGTCCCACAACAGGAATTTAAACTTACCGGTACACATCACCTATTGTTACATCAATAATCAAACATCTCACTGCATATAGGCATCAATGGTCTATTTCTATCAATCGTCATCTTTTGACCCATTATCAAACAATGTCGGCTCCTCATAGTCATCTTAAATCCAAATCTTTGTCGGGGGAGCAATGATTTTAGGGCTAGCTCTTTTGTTTTTTTCCTACTCTGTCTCCCCATTGTTTCAATTTTCTCTCGTTTATGCATTTCCATCTCGGCCTCTTCTGTTTCTTCCTTGTACAGAGAGTTCATCTCTCAAACTTAGTTTCTCCTTCTCTATAAGTTACTTCCTTTCTGGTGATGTTGCACATTCGTTTTAGCATTTATTCAGGTGTTTGGGATCGTGATCTTTTGTCTCTCCTTGAAATGTAGATACATTTTTTCTCATCACACATTTAGTGTAATAAATACATTAATATAAAAATTAAGGTTCGTATGAAATGATGTATCATGAATGTATTGGAAATTTACACTAAGCAATGCATTTTATATATCAATTAAATGGTTTAATTTACTCTACAAGTTTTTTCACTATGTTATGAACTTTTGTATTCAAATGCCACCCAAAAGTGATTGTGTATTAAACTTTGAGCTTAAGTTACTAAAAGTTGTCAATTTTTGATGATTCCAAAACTATATTTAGAAGTAAATAATAACTTTCACAGGATAACTGCATGCAATTTAAATTAAACACAGCTTCATTCTTGTTAAATTTCATAAGTGTCTCTGTGGTAAATGGTAATTATCGATTAATACAAGCTATATATAATATCCAATGTTTCAGCTAGGAATTAAACTTTGGAACACCTAATATGTAGCTTGCATTTACACTCTAGTTTTAGTAGCTAATGATAGAAATTCCAAGCTATGACCAGCAAGCAGAGATACAATGATTTATATATTTTACCTTAAGAGGGAACCACATAATTTGTATAAATACATGGTTTCATACTTTCGATCATCTTGAACGAGACCGTCCGATCTTCTGTCCCTATCACGGGATCATTGACCCCCCTTCCTGCTCCTATCTCTATCTCGAATCTCATTGATCTTATTCTGTCATCTTGTTCTCTGACCATTCGTCTGTCTTCTTGTATCGCAGATCATTGATCTCTTAGACCTGTCTCTATCTCTTCTATCGATCACTTCACGCTCTAGCCCTTGACCTACCGGTCCGTCTTGATCAGTCCTTGCTTCTTGACCTACGAGAATGGTCAGGACCTTTGTTGCACCTTACTTCTGATATCGTTTCGCTTTCTCTTGATCAACCTTTTGATCTGGACCTTTTTTTCTGTATGATCTGTCTAACATTTAACACATATAGGTATTTTGATAAAGAATTTGTTGAGATCATGGTCATGCAACACATTAACAACGAATGGTTATTCCAGTGCCATTAGTTAAAAAGTATGTAGCATCTGGTTTATAACGATTCATAGCTGTCTATATTCATGAAATTTGCATAAAGAAATAATGGAATTTGATTTATTTCTGAACAAAATAAAGTATGATATTACCAGGACAATATGATCAACTCTAGAGCCATGAAGATTATAAAATGGGAAATAGGACAGGTAATCAACTATCTAGGTGTTGGGGCCTCAGGGGGAATCCAATTTTTTCTCAAATCGAGTGAAAAAAGCTTGGCGACGATTATTGGGGAAAGTTGGACTGTTATTTTAAAATATTTGGTCTCCAAAAATGTATTCATTTTGAAGTGGAATTAATGTGTCATAAACACTACCTACTGTACACGCATACAAACATATGTATTTTTTTGTTAACCAGAAAGGGATTTTTCCCCAGTCATAGATATGAAATTTTAAGTTATTTCCTTGAGAGCGAGACTTTAAACCTAAAATATTAGTTAAACTCAGACCTTGAATGACTCGATGTAGCCACACATTGAATGTTTATTAATTCCATGGATAGTAGGACTCTTTACTGCTTATTTAATTAATTGGACAGAATATCAATCCTCAAGGTCCTACTGTTTTTAGTTTATCACACTGGGGCTTTTGTTATGGTTAAAAGTTATTGAATATAATATACCAACGGGAGCGTTAAAATTGATGAGGTATATCACTAAGGGTTTGTGCACTGACTGTCGGTGATTTTACACTTTGATATATGCTGGCACTAACTGTTGATTCTAGCATGCAGGTGCACAGCGGTTTTCCTGTCCTTACATTCGTTTCTGAAGGTGGAATTTTATTCTAAATTTTTCGTCGTTTATAAAGCATAAGAAACTAGATGTTGTGACTTTATTGGCTTGTACAATTATTCGTCAGGTGAATTTTTTTTTTCTGGGTTCAAAACACTTCGCGTGGTGGTTTGTAGGTGTGCACGAGACCCCTGGACGATTCCTTATCACTTTATAATTCTCGTGTTAATAATGTCTTGTACTATTTTTATATTTTTTCTCTAGTGTTGTTACTCTATATTCTGTATTATTTGTCTTTACATCAATTATTACTAGTGCTTTTCTAAAGAGCATTCTTTACTGTTGGACAGATAGGTAATTAGATTGGGGAACTCAGTGGAACATGTAAATGTGACGTAATTATTTATCAACGGCCCAGTGGGCACTTATCTGTTGCGGGGCTCTCTCAATTTTATTGCCCCCCCCCCATATTTGCGAGGTATTAATCGCATCCCATCACCCATTATATATAACTAATGGCTAATCTCGGTCTGGATTATATGAAAGTGGCGAACATCTATAGAAACACACGGGGCAATATATATACTTGTGGCTAATCGTTTTTATCTAAGTGTTATGTTTTTACTGTCTATTGTCCAATTTTTGGTTAATCCAGAGACACCGCTCCTGCGTAAGGGCGCGGGAGTGCTCTTGCAGCGCTCCTGCGGCGCTGCCTGCAGGCTCCTGCAGAGGTTACCTGCATGCTTTGGTAATAAAAGGGACACGAAACTGATGCTCGAGGAGTTTTAGTGTTAGCTGGTTTGGCAATGACGAGAGTTTCAGGTGTTAGCTGGTTTAAATAAACGGAGTTCCAATGTGTTTGCTAGTTTGGATTATTGGTTCATGTGCCACGTTTCTATTGCTTGAGTAGAGTCGGTGTGGTTATCCTGTGATACTGTAACTTTATCCGGTAAATTGCTATTGTTTGTGAATACACGTGGAACTTTGTTTACGGCGTTGTTTTGTGTTTTACTCGACGGACCCACTCTATCTTAATCCCAAAACTCGGGTATGTGTGGCGAGAGTGTCCTGACGTTACCCCTTGAAGGCATCTACCGAGTGGCTGCGGGCTTGGAATACGTAATTATTTAATACATACCGCAGTTCTTTCGCTACAGTCAATATGATTTACATTTGTATAAAATCTATTGAATATAAATTATTATTTTTTCTCAATCTGGATTATTGTTATTTTCATTAAAGTTCATCATTAACAAAACGCATGCGTGGTGTTAATCATGAAAATCTATTTATCTACATTGTATCTGTAGCCTTCTGACTGAATAATAACACAGGCGGTTTGATTATTGACGATATTGCCGGGGTACAGACTATCACACAAATCTCATTCACACTGATTTTGAACTCCTTGCGGATTGGAAGTAGTTGTTGTTGGTCCACATATTTCTTAACTTATTGTTGTGTTACGTTAAGCACGTGTCGTACATAAGTTACTGCTGATCCTTGGCCATTTTGCAGACCCGTGTTGCTCCTAAAAAAGAACGATACGTTAAAACAACGATGCTTTTATGTTTCAACTTTACGCTTAACTTTCAATGTTTACCTTTCGATGTAATCTAAAAAGTTTAGCGAATAGCATATTTTTTGGACAATCGTTTAAAAAACCGAACTCAATTTTTTATTATAAAGGAACGCAAATATTTTTTTATAAAATATACGAAAATGAAATGAATATAACTATTTTACATAAGTAATTATGTTTTGAAAATAGTTATACTTCCACAGAAAAACCGATGTAATATTTCCGTCATAAACTAATTTTACACAGATAAATCCAGTCCCCGGAAGCGAGGGATAACCCGTGAACAGCTCGATGCTCTTTACCGCACTTTTTTGTTTTTTGATGAAAGTATTGTACTCCAACATTAAGACACATACCCGCATTGTTCACTAGAAATTTAGAAAACAGATTTCACTTGCTTTCAATTTATATGTAATACCATTACTTTTATAGTATACAACGGTCTCTCATCGTGATTGTCCCTATATGATAGGGTAGTTTCTCTGACATCAGATAATTAGCACCTCTACTAAGTTACAAACAGCTTATGAAACAACTAAACAGTAAGCACAACTGGGTGCCACCGGGTAGTAGTCGGTCCAGCTATATTGAAATTCCACACTCATTCACATATACATCTTTATGATTAATTTATTGACTAAGATTGACGCATTAAATAAATGTTTTGTTGCATAAGTTCATAAAGTAGGTTGAAAACATATTGAAGTGAATAGTTCAGGCCAAAGATAACCAGTTCTAAATGCGTTCATTGCCTTCCAAAAGTTTTCACGTTTTACATACGACGGTTCATGTTCTGCTTAGTTTCCAGTTCTGACCACTGAAATAAAGAAAGTTGAACAGATTGAAAGCGAGGCTGGTGCGATTTGTAACCACGGACATAGTAGCCGAGAGGGCGTTTAGGAATGGCTATACTTTAATGTAATATTCCTTTGTACGCAGACAGATTTTGCGGAGAGATTTATATTTGTCTTATGTTCTATAAGGAAAATATACTGGATACATTACACCATTTTTACGATGTTAGCCATCCTTGCGTTGTTCACTTTAAACTCGTAAATGAAGAGATCCCAGAGGGATATTGGGGGTCTAACCAAAGAGTTTATGGGCTATGCCTGTACATTGAAAAAATAGGGATTTTTTTCTCTCGTTTTTTCTTTTCCAAAACTTTCAAACTCCAAAATTACAATATGAGAGTTGAGACGGTTCCCCGTTTTACAGCAGTCAAGTACTTTCTGAGAAAATAGCGGAAACAATAATACAAACAATCAAAATCCATAGCATGGATGCCTGTCTCGGCCATTCTTGTTTAGTCCCAATATGCCAACTTGCCTCATACTAGGACCCGAGAGGGGAACCATCATATGAAATTTGAGAAGAGTCCTTTCCGTAGTTTCTTAGAAAATAGTGGTAACGAGGGAATTGTTAACCGACAGAAGGATCAATTCTGATTGAAGGTGATCATTTGATACATGCTCGGCATCTGATTATGGTGAGCTCTTACAATTAAAATCTAAAAGGACCAATGTTTTTAGGTACTATTCAAGCCGCTGTATATCATCGTATTGATGATATATGTAATGGTTATGTTGCAGTGAAATGGGACAACAACCAGGTTTTCCAGCGGAAGAGGGTGGAGGGCGAGTACGAGGATTTTGATGCGGCGGAGGTGGAAGAGGAGGAGGATTTCAGAGGAAGGTGGGATGGTAGAGGTGGGGGGAACGAGGTGGTGGAAGAGGTAAAAGTCTTTATAATCTCAATAAAAAAAGATTATTTGTATCTTCATTTGGTCTATGTAGTATAGTATCAACAGTGTGTTAGCGGCAGGTAAATTTTTTCCCACGACACAAAAAGTTATGTGGGAAGGGGAGTATACTGGAATTGGGTTGTTCTGCTCTGTTGATTACTACTATTGTCTGGCAATACTCCCTCACTAGACTAGCTTGACAAGATTGTGGATACAACTTCTGTATTACACGAAACTTCTTACATAAAGGGGAGTTGAGTAACATTATATAGGGACGGTCCTGCATCGCCCTCAAAGATCTCCCCTTATTACATCATTCAAATGGAGTGGCGGCGCATGGTATTAGTTGTCATTCTCTGGTTATTAAGCTCTAGTTAGAATATATTCTGCCATATAATGATATTTACCAAAATGTGGTGCTTAATTTACCCTAAAGTCATCTTAATTTCTAAGAATAAGTAAAAAAAAAAATACTTTCTTCAAATTATATTCTACTATAATCTGTATGTTAACATTAAATGGGGTGATGCCAGATACATCTTTAACATTTATCACTTCAGATTAACATCTTCTCATTTGCTCGTTCGGTGAATCTATATCAAAAGTTTCTATTTTCCAGGACGTGGTGGAGGTGGTTTCCAGGATTATGGTCCTACAGAGGAAGTGATGGGTTAGGTCTTGATTTCTATGTCTTCTAATATTTTAGCTACATAAACTTTCATTTATTTTATTCTATTGACTATCTAAGTAATACATCAATAAAATCCTTAGTTGAAATATTAGCAGTTCTAGATTTTTGAGAATGTTTCTTTATGAGTCAAGCTACCATTAGGGACGGAGTCCAGTGATACTTTCTGTGAATGTACTTCGGTTTGATTTCTGTATGTTTAACTGTAAATGCTTTACTTACAGAAACTGTTCCCACGTTATCACCATGTTGCTCTGGTGAGGTTGACTTGGTGTGTAATAATAGTAATCTACACCCGAGACAGATCCCCTCCCAATACTTTCAAGAGTCTCCTTTGTACCTTGTGAACTCAAACCACAAGATCAGGCAAAAAAGTGGACGAGATAATTTGATCATTTCAGCGCGCCTATGTATCCTTTTACTCAGCCAGTTATCGCAATGGATAAACTGTATTTCATAGATAATCTATGGTCACTCTAAATAATGAAAACTTGAAACAATATATTGATTTTTGATTTTAATTTCAATGTTGTGATATATTTTATTTTCGTAGTTATAATGGAATGTACAAACTTGTGTTCCATTTACTGCCGTTCTTATCATAAGATTGCACGTTTGTCGTTACAGTTATAGTGTATCGACTCATGTAGTAGATATTATCGCTACATGTAACAGGTGAAGAGCACTATGTAACAGCATTGTGATTGGCTGTGTTGACTAAAATATAGAAGAGAAAAACGTGTGTGCACAGTAAAGCTTAGTTTATTAGCCGATGTGGTCTCATTTTCTCCGATATTCGGACGAATTTAAACAACTTCTTCACTGACCTTTGTTGGTGTCATGATAGACCGAACACGTGGAAGCAGAGAATTATGTTGTTCCTCGCACAACTTTGCGATGTTTCCGACAGGTGGATTTACAAACGTCGGCCGCTTTAGATATATTTCCATAGGACACCCCATGCCATCATTGTACATTTTCACTACCCTTTCGCGTACTTTTAGATCGGTTCGTGGCTTTGACATGTCGACATATGATCGGTTGAGGACTGCTTCTAATTTTGGCTGTGATCGGTTGAACCGCTTCTAATTTTGGCGCAATTTTAGCGAGAGATTAAAATAGTAACGTAACGTTACACATGTGCAAACACACATGTATCTTACCGGTAACTTATAATATGCACGCGTTGGCAGCTTGGCGATCGACAAATTTTTTGTACTTCCACACTATTTTTTATTCAGTATAAAGTTCAAAATTCAGAGTTAAATTGACATTTTAAATATACCTTACCATAATTATGAAACTGAACAGTTGTTTTAGCAGATACTTTCTTCTTGACCTTCATATTTATTCATTAACGGCAGTACCAGTATTATCATGTTTAAATCAATATTATGTGTTCTTCTACAGCTAGTATAACCTGATTGTGTGTTATCTCTTTCCATGTTTGATTTTTTTTTCAATCATCTTATTTATATATTTACAACAGCTATTTCAGGAAACTCTGTCAGTCAAGTTCGTCACATGTGCTAGGTGTACTACGGAAAAAAACACCCAACAGTCATGTATATTACAGCGCGAATTCTATATATCAGCGTTATTTATTTTTACAGCGTAATACTTCTATTTTACAAATATTAATTTTTCAGATGTTTATCTATGAACATTTGTAATTGTTTCGACGTACTTACAACGTCCGATTGCACAAATAGGTTGCATTGTGTAAACTTTATGTTATCTTTATATACACCACTTCAGCCAATCACAATGCGTGTTACATAGACACTTCACCTGTACCATGTATCGATGTACAGTGAGTTGATACACTAGTACTGTAATCTACTACATGTGTAAAGTAGAGTAGAGATACAATCAAAAAAGCTTCCTCAGTTCTTGTACTGTCTTATATTTTTCAACACATACTCTGTGCAATCTTTTATAAATCTACGTTAACCAGTAAAATAGTGAATTAAAAAATTGGAACAATTTATTCTTAATGCATATATTCTTAGAGGAATTGCTCCATACAAGCATGGTTAACATAAAAACGAAATCCAATCCCTATATTAATCACTTAGCATAATGACAATGATACACCAGTTACCCGGCTGAGGCTACCAGGTGTACAGGTGAAAACATACCCTGTTATTTTGAGTGACTACAATAACAACAAATTCAAGATTACAACGAAGTGATTTTTTGCTGTTCTCCAGATGTTTGTTTAATATAACTGTGTTTAACTGTGTGTCATTACTATTGATATTGCAAACAATCATCAAAATGTTAGTTTGATTCCCTAACCAATAAAAGTATGTATCAGTGAAACTCTCAGATGACATGAAGTCAAAATCATTTACAAAAAGATACAAAGGTGAGTGTGTTGTTACAGTAGATCACAAAGAATGTAAGATATGATAATGTAGCCGGAGATACTCTGGCCCTGACACCAGAGTTAGACATTAAGACAGATAGATGTCTGGTTTAGGGCCAGAGTGCAGTGCTATATCAAAAGTTGGAACTCGAGCCGACACCATATCGGGCCAGGTCATCTTCTATTCAGACTGACCTCAGAGAAGCCTCACTTACCTTGATCTTTTCAACAAATGAATAATTTGTTTACCCAAATATAGCAATCCGTCGAGATTAGAGGCGTTTTACGTACTATGAGAAAATGGCGACAATGAGGAGGAAGATTTTAAAGTTGCGTAAAGGAAACTACTGTATTGACATAATATAACGTGCATGCATGATAAAATGGATTGCTATGAATATATAAATTATTCATTTGTTGAAAAGACCAAGTTAAATGACGCTTCTCGGTGGGAATGTTTTGTAAGCAGTCTCAATCAGAGTTGACCTGGTCCAATACCAAATGATGTATCTTGGCCTAATGGAAATGGTGGTAGTTATTTTGTAAATGTTACAATATGATAAAAGCATGGCTCTGTATTGTATAATTTGAAATGCTATGTGTTTAAGAACATTGAACAAGTTAGATTGCTGAACAGGTTTCCATACTTCAAATTCAAAGCTACTTACTAGAGCATGGCCACTTTATTTTATTGCATTATTGAATATTCATCAACTCTTTGGATTATTTTTTCTTGACTTAAATTGTTGTTTTTGATGTCCATAATGTTTTTCTCAATTTTAGTATACAACATAAAGGTGTTCATTGAATTTCAATCCCAAGTTTTTGTTTTCAGTTTTTCATAGACCCAGCAAAGTTGTTACCACTTCAAAGATTTTTACCTCAGCCTAAAGGAGCCGGCAGAGGAGCAAGAGGAGGTGGAAGAGGTAAACACCTTAACAGAAACTCTCCTCAAACTCTATTATCAACCACCCATACTTCTCATCCTACTTTATACAGCAATCACCATGTTTGGACACCTGTGTGTGGTCCACAAATTGTTAGCAATAATCTTCATTGAAAATATAATATGTTTGTACTAAATTAGATACATGAATAATGTACATATATAATTAGTTAGACAAGGTAATATGCCCATAAACTGGATGTCCCTCTGCCTTCTGTAGATAATAGAGTTTGTATTCTCTCTGAATTACATCTCTACTGTCACCTGTGTCTGCCATATTCCGTCTTGTCATGCTTCAGTATATGGCGGTGAAGGTTGATGACATTTCCATTGATTTTACCTGGTAATGTAGTAACTGTGTCTGTTGTCTCTTTAAAGGTGGCCGAGGTGGCGGAAGAGGAGGCGGTGGAGGAGGCTTCCGAGGTAGAGGAGGAGGACGCGGAGGCGGAGGTTTCCGAGGAGGTGGCCGCGGAGGCAGTGGAGGAGGATTTAGAGGTGGTGGAGGTTTCAGAGGAGGACGTGGGGGTGGGGGCAGAGGAAGATACTAAACATTCTTTCGTTGTTGGGGTGGGGGTAGGGGTAAAAAGTAACACTTTATCAGAGGCATATACTAAAAATTTTATCATTGTGTTTGAAAGGAGTATCTCTGACTATTGGAAATTGACATTGTTTCTTTGAGAACCTGTTGTTTTTTTCAGACATAGGTAAAATGATTTTTTATAAAACTCATTCAGTTGTTTTGTATGTAAGGGAAAGGAATCGCCTAAGAAACATTAGAATATGAGATGTGTAGACCACAAAGTGTTCTCAGTATGAGTGTGACATGTACCTGTATAATCAATGTATAAATGATATTTCATATTGGAGAATTTGAACTTTATATAAATGCATAGTGACATGTCTTATAAGAAAAACTTTCCATCCTTTTCTGTTTAATTCTGGTGTTAAAATGATCTTACAGGTAATGCTATTTACCGTCTTTGGTATTATTAAAATGTTTTGGCTACTTATAAGTAGATCTGTTGATGGTTGTTCAAATTGAATATTTTTGAGCATGATATAGCTACACAATAGTATTTACTTAGAAGGCAGAGTATAAAATTTCAGACTACAGTCAAAATATAGTGATCAAGTTTTATACATGTATATATATATCGACCATGGCTTTGGAATCAAAGTAAATGTTTTTCAGCACTGTGACAATGTTTGAAGTTAAAATGTTGAAACCAGACTATTATTTTACATGTAGATTGAATAGGATGCTGTTGTATTGGCAGCATTTCAAATCTATGATGTCTTATATATTCAATTTTATTAAATCTGAAACCAAATTTTTCTGTTGCGTTTTCTGTTATTTATCATCAAACTTAGCAAGAGAATTTATTTTTGTTTTCTATCACCTTTTCAAGACAACTAAATTGGTCTTGAACCACAGAAAGTGTTTTGAACCATAGACTCAATATTGAGATTACCCAAGATGTGTTATTGGCAAATAAAATAGAGATGAAACCGTCACACCAGGAATATCGTTGAAGAGGAACCACAAAAACTAGATTACATCAATATCATAAATACAGGGTTTTTTGAGATACCAGAATGATATACAATTTTCTTAGGTTAAGTACCATTTACGCTCAAATTAGTCTATCTTCTGGTGATGTGACATCCCAAAAGATCAAATAAAAATATGACGTCACAATCATCAGAAAAAAAAAATTAATCGACAATAAATTGCACTTCACCAACATCGTTTTGGTATATTAAAATATCATGGCATGGTCTTCAGTTCTGTGATTGACACATGGGAAATGAACCTCATTGTTCAATGAGTCATGATCAGGAACCACAAGGGCAAGGTCACCAGTTTAATAACAAGGAGAGGCAAGATTTCATAAAGCTAGACACTGAACTGCTAAAACCTTGAAAGTTGTGCTTAGATCAGTGGAGTCCACACTGGAGTTATATTATGCTGATTCACAACAGCATAAGATTTATACACTGTATAATATGGACCATTGCTGTAGTCGGGTTATATCGACATTAGGTACTGTGCAGATCCTTACATTGTTCATATCAGTTTTGTTTATTACAATACACTAAAAGTAAAGGTCAACAATAAATACATGTACAAGTACTTATTGTGTAAATGCTGTAAATGTTTGAAAAAATTGACGGAAGAGTTTGGTGATTCATTGATTACAATGTATTGTAGAAATCCTCAAGGTCATTGATATGCTTGATGAAGTAAATGTGAAATGATATGGCATAGTCTTCTCCATCGTGCTTGTAGTATTAGATAACTAAATTAATACCTGCTTGATTTTCGTCAAACTTCATCGCTTTGAATATTCTACAAATATTTGTAATGAAGTTAACCCCCTTTTTTTTTCCAAAAATTACTTTACGGGATTACACTACACAATAGAACATGTTGCACAAAAAAACATGTTGTAATGCATTATGCACAAAAAAAGCATTTTTCTCTGGTAACTCTGAAAATCAGTACCAACAATAATAACCATATTCATATAATATACAATGTATCCTTCATGGCCTTGGCAAAAAGTAATGGAAAAAATCCAACTTATGCTAGCTTGTTTATATATTACAACAAAATGAATATTTGCTAAAATACTTTTATTGTCATGTTAAACACAAATCACAAATTATAAAAATGAAAATATAATATTTCTTTTTTAATTTCCAAAATATCAAATTCATAATAAATATCATCATAGATATGATGGGATGAATCACAACAGAAACTACTGTTGCAGTACCCGAATTTGGATACAGATCTCTCATTCCTGAATTTAAACTAAAACTTTCAATTTACAAAAGTAATAATGTAAATCAATACAAAGAGTATTCAGTATTAATATTTATACTTTAACTTTTTAACTGCCAAAAATTAAAAAAAAAAAATACCAATAAATTTTGAATTACATGTCGCCTCACAAACTTTTTTTTTCAAGTAAATAAAATTCAAAATACAAAATATGTAAGTTAGAATGCAAAAAAGATCATCATTGTTTCTTTTTAATTAATTTGCTATTGACAAAATTGCTGAGAGGAAAATTTCAATAAAATTTTTGTTCACATATTGACTCAATTTTTGGCTATACTCGAAATAAAAATTTCATAAAACAATTTCAATCCTTCTATTCTTTCAGACTAACTGCAAACTAAAAAACAGTTTCAGTCACACTATCAATTCAACAAACTCTATCCTAAAGCATTCCATCTATACAAGCTCAAAAAAAACCATGCATATATCACAGATACCATTTTTATAAACAACTACAATAACCATTAAATTACAATAAAAAACGACCTAACAATATCGAAAAATGAAAATACACAAATCATTTTTCTACCATATATACATTGTAGCACAAAAACAAAAATCTTTTATTTCTAATGTTAAACAAAAAAACGCTAACATAAAAAAAAAATTATTTTCAATTTAATTGCTTTTAAAAAAACATTCTGAAATTTACTGAAATTGACAATACATCAATAAGACAACCAAAATTTTTTTTTTACAAATATTGTGAACATGAAATAATCAAACAAAAAAAAATCACAAAAATGAATGGTACAGTACAATGTTTTACTCCATTTTTCGGAAAAAGACGTTCATAAACAACTCAAAATGGTTATGCTATTCATATTTTCTATCTACATTTCTTATAAAAGAATACAGGATTTTCAATCTCAAACAAAAAAAACAAAAAAATGTGAAACTGTAAACAACATGACAATACAAAAAACTGAAGGTCGAAACTTAAATGTCAATATCAAAATTTTTTACAAAACAAAACTTTTTGAATTTTGAACAAAAACTAAGTTGATGGATGTTTAAAAATCTCCCACAAAAAAATTGAAACTGAGGTCCAATAAAAAAAAAATTGTATGTCTCATTCAACGAACAGTACATGTTACAAAAAAAAAAGTCTAAGATCACTCTCTTCAATGGAAGTATCTTCTCTAAATGAAAAAATGTGGTGTATGTCTATCTCCTACTACAGTTCATGTTACAATGTCAGTCTGAGATCACTTTTCCAAAAATAAGCCTTTAACTGCTTCAGTTCATTTTTCATGAAAACACCGCTAAATGCAAAAAACTCAGATCAAAAAAAAAAAAAATTTTAAATTGAATATTGTCGGGATTTCAAAAAAAAAATTAAAAAAAAAAAAATTAATGAAAACAAAAAAAATCTCCACATAACGTATATACAAAAGTAATAGGAGTGAAATCCAGGAACACAAGAAACTTATTCTCATACCACAATCCGGGCTAACTGGAAAAAAAATGACCAAAAAAACTTAAAAAAAAATAAAAAAACATTTAAACAACAAAAAAACAAAAATTAAAATGACACTAAATACATTAATTTATGAGATAAGGGAGATAACTCCAAAGCTTTTTTTAAATAAAAAAAATAAAAATCAAAAATTTAGGTTATAGAACTTTCTAGAAAAAAATCATGTAAAAAAACAAATATGTTTGTAAACATGTTGATTTTAAGTAGAGATCTAGAAAATCCTATTTCCAAAAAAGTTATGTGTGTTTTACTTGTTTTTACTGTTTTTAGTTAATAAAATCTAGAAGTAGATGCTTTCTCCAATATTCAAAAAAATTACGGTTTAGCTATATAAACTCCACTCATCCAAAGCTAATCAAAAAACAAAAATGAGACCTTAAAAAAACATATCAAAATTTACAGCAAATCCATATAAGAATTCAAATTGGGAGAGCTTATTGTGACTAAATCTGTGGATACAATTAAACACTTTGTGTGGATATATTTTTTCATATTGCCTGGAACTTTAAAAATCATCGGTGGACAAAATTTCCTTGATGGATTTTTGTGATTATTAAAAATTTTGAAACCTGGAAGGATCAAGGATTATACCAGTTTATTTATTCGCATACAGAAAGTAACACTTTAAATCATCGTACTAGTCTTGTACCACCACCAATTACTTTAGATAAAAAAAAACCATCTCTGTATAAAAATTGTATATATAATTAAATTGTGTTTTGAATTTAAAAATTTCTTTTTTTAATTCGTTAATGTAACAGAATTGGGGGCTCGTTTTTCGAATTCAAAAAAATCTAACTTTGAAAAATTAATTAAAAATTTTCAAAATTTTTGTGTAAAAAAAAAAAACAAAAACCAACCCTAGAAAAATAAAAACTACAAAATTGCAGGTAGAACAAAAAAAAGCGCCAAACCCTGGAAGTTCATTTTGCAAGTTAGTAAGAAGGATTTACAAAACAAATTTAAACATTTTAAAAAAATCAAAACTAATTTGAGGAAAGCAAAATTAGGAATGTAAATTATAACATATTTTTTTGACAATGACAAATTTGACTTAGTGCATTAGATAAATAGATAAACAGTCAGCTCAAAATTCAAATTAACAAATGGAACTAAAAAAAAATGAAACTAAGAAATAAAATAACAAAAAAAATGGAAAAAAAAAAAAAAAAAAGAGTTAAGAAAAAAGAAATTGAAAGAGAATTAAAAAAAAAAGAAAAAAAAAAAATAAATAAAAACTAGAGAAAAAAAATTCAAGCAAAACAAACTTAGAATGAAAGAATTAGAGCTAGCCAACTCAAAAAAACAGTTAAGTAAAATTTTTTTTAGGGGTTTAAAAGGAAACAAAAGGTAAAAATGTCAAAAAAAAACATTAGGTTTTTTCCTCCTTTTCAAAAAGAAAGAATTGAAAAAAAATTTAACCAAAAAAAAAAAATAGCTGATTATATAAAAAAAAAAAACAAAATTAAACAATGCTAAAAGAAAACAAAAGTGTCTTTAAATAAAAATTTTTTAAGACACAAAATTTTTTTAAAATTTCAAATTACCAAGTTTCAAAAAGCAAAAAAAAGCTTATTTTAGTTCCTAAGGCTTAAAAGAAATAAAAAACTCGAAAAAAAAGAAAAAAAAACAAAATTTTTTAAAAAAAACAGAAAAAAAAAAAACTTAAATAAAAAAAAAAAAAACAAAAAAAAATTGATGAAAAAAAAATTGAGGCAATTTTTTGTTGAAAGAAGTTTAAACAACAAAAAACACAATTTCATTAAAAACTCATTTATCAAAAATTTCAAGATTTTTTGAAACACTTAGTTTTTTTACAATGGCTGATTAACCCCCTCATTTTTTTTTTATTTTCATTTTTGTTAAAAAACAGTTTTCAAAAAAAAAACAGTACCACAAACAATAAAAAAAGCCTAAACCTTTTTTAAAAAAAAAACGAAAACAAAAAATTAGGTGAAAAAAAAAAAAAAAAAAAATTCTAAAAAAAGAAAAACAAGGGCAGGTTTGGGGTCTCCTTTGGTCCTGTTTGTATTTAAAGAAATTATTTTTTAATTCTGAATTTTTTTTCTCTCCATTTTTTTAATAAACAAAAAAAAATTTTTTTTCATTTTCCTTCAAATTTATTTTTTTTCAAAGCCTATCAAATTTTTAAATTTTTGAAATTCTAAAAACTGTAAAATTACAGCTCAAAAGTTAATAAAAAAAAAACCAAAAAAAAAAATCTCCCTTCATTTTTTCTGAAGGTTTTGTAATTCACTTAAAAGTGATTTTTACCAAAAAAACCTGTCAAAAATTTTGCGAAATACTGGGGCTTTATCAAAAATCCAAAAAATATTAAATTATTTAGTGCCAAAAAAAATTTCTGAAATTTTTCATTTTGGTAGTAGTGCTTTTTGCTTTTAGAGTTAAAAAAACAAAAAAAAAATGTGCCTCTTTTTTTTATTTTTTCAATTTTTTTGGAACTTAACCTGTCACCATTTTTGTTAAACCGGAACTTCCAAAGAAATTTGTCGCTCAAAAAAATAAAAAATTTTTGGCTGGAAAAAAAAAAAAAAAAATTAAAAAAGTGTCCAAAATACAAAAAAAAACAATGAAAAAACTATTCAACAAATTTCAAAAAATTTTCCCTTCTTGTGCTGTAATTCGTTCAATGAGTAAAAGGTTTCTGAAAAACCAGTAGTTGAAAATCATTAAAAAAAAATTTAAAAAACATTTTTTTTTTCTTGGCAAAAATATAAAAAAAAAAAAAAAGTGTAATTTTTGAGCAATCCTTTAACTTTAAAAAAAAAAACAAGAAAAAAAAAAACAAATTTTCTAAAAAACATGACAAAAATCATTTTGTCTAAAAGCCCTTACAAAAAACAAAAAAAAGACCATGAAAAATAAAAATACAAAAGGTAAAAAAAACTTAAAAAGGAAAAAAAAGAAAGTCCCGGTCAACAAAACAAAAAGTCAGGTTTTGATGCGCAAAAAAAATAAAACCCGAAAAGAAAAAAAAGGTTGTCAAAAAAATAAAAAACTAAAAACCGAAAAAAAAGGCAAATAAAAAGTTTGTCTCAATGTAAACTATGGCTCTTTTTTCTAAAAAAAACCAACTTATTAAACAATCTTAAATCATTTTTTCTTTTGGCCCAAAAAAAAAAAAAAAATTTTAAAAGGTCTTTTCATTTTTTGTCAATAAAAAAACCTAATCAAAAAAAAATCCCTATTGCACCTTTGCACCCCATTCCAAGCAAAAGGAACCATTTAAAAAGTCATATAAAATTAAATTTTCTACCCAAAAAAAAAATCTGGAAAAAATCAAAACTATTAACAAAAAAAAAAAAAAACAAAAAAAAAGCCATTCCACTAAAAAAAAAAACACAATTAAAGGCCCCTAACAAAAAAAAGTCAAGGCTTTGGTTAAATTCTTTACAACAAATCTTCCAAAAGCTGTAAAAACCAAAAAATAAAAAAAAAAAAAAAAAAAAAAAAAAAAAAAAAAAAAAAAAAAAAAAAAAAAAAAAAAAAAAACAAAAAAAAAAAAAAAAAAAAAAAAAAAAAAAAAAAAAAAAAAAAAAAAAAAAAAAAAAAAAAAAAAAAAAAAAAAAAAAAAAAAAAAAAAAAAAAAAAAAAAAAAAAAAAAAAAAAAAAAAAAAAAAAAAAAAAAAAAAAAAAAAAAAAAAAAAAAAAAAAAAAAAAAAAAAAAAAAAAAAAAAAAAAAAAAAAAAAAAAAAAAAAAAAAAAAAAAAAAAAAAAAAAAAAAAAAAAAAAAAAAAAAAAAAAAAAAAAAAAAAAAAAAAAAAAAAAAAAAAAAAAAAAAAAAAAAAAAAAAAAAAATAAAAAAAAAAAAAAAAAAAAAAAAAAAAAAAAAAAAAAAAAAAAAAAAAAAAAAAAAAAAAAAAAAAAAAAAAAAAAAAAAAAAAAAAAAAAAAAAAAAAAAAAAAAAAAAAAAAAAAAAAAAAAAAAAAAAAAAAAAAAAAAAAAAAAAAAAAAAAAAAAAAAAAAAAAAAAAAAAAAAAAAAAAAAAAAAAAAAAAAAAAAAAAAAAAAAAAAAAAAAAAAAAAAAAAAAAAAAAAAAAAAAAAAAAAAAAAAAAAAAAAAAAAAAAAAAAAAAAAAAAAAAAAAAAAAAAAAAAAAAAAAAAAAAAAAAAAAAAAAAAAAAAAAAAAAAAAAAAAAAAAAAAAAAAAAAAAAAAAAAAAAAAAAAAAAAAAAAAAAAAAAAAAAAAAAAAAAAAAAAAAAAAAAAAAAAAAAAAAAAAAAAAAAAAAAAAAAAAAAAAAAAAAAAAAAAAAAAAAAAAAAAAAAAAAAAAAAAAAAAAAAAAAAAAAAAAAAAAAAAAAAAAAAAAAAAAAAAAAAAAAAAAAAAAAAAAAAAAAAAAAAAAAAAAAAAAAAAAAAAAAAAAAAAAAAAAAAAAAAAAAAAAAAAAAAAAAAAAAAAAAAAAAAAAAAAAAAAAAAAAAAAAAAAAAAAAAAAAAAAAAAAAAAAAAAAAAAAAAAAAAAAAAAAAAAAAAAAAAAAAAAAAAAAAAAAAAAAAAAAAAAAAAAAAAAAAAAAAAAAAAAAAAAAAAAAAAAAAAAAAAAAAAAAAAAAAAAAAAAAAAAAAAAAAAAAAAAAAAAAAAAAAAAAAAAAAAAAAAAAAAAAAAAAAAAAAAAAAAAAAAAAAAAAAAAAAAAAAAAAAAAAAAAAAAAAAAAAAAAAAAAAAAAAAAAAAAAAAAAAAAAAAAAAAAAAAAAAAAAAAAAAAAAAAAAAAAAAAAAAAAAAAAAAAAAAAAAAAAAAAAAAAAAAAAAAAAAAAAAAAAAAAAAAAAAAAAAAAAAAAAAAAAAAAAAAAAAAAAAAAAAAAAAAAAAAAAAAAAAAAAAAAAAAAAAAAAAAAAAAAAAAAAAAAAAAAAAAAAAAAAAAAAAAAAAAAAAAAAAAAAAAAAAAAAAAAAAAAAAAAAAAAAAAAAAAAAAAAAAAAAAAAAAAAAAAAAAAAAAAAAAAAAAAAAAAAAAAAAAAAAAAAAAAAAAAAAAAAAAAAAAAAAAAAAAAAAAAAAAAAAAAAAAAAAAAAAAAAAAAAAAAAAAAAAAAAAAAAAAAAAAAAAAAAAAAAAAAAAAAAAAAAAAAAAAAAAAAAAAAAAAAAAAAAAAAAAAAAAAAAAAAAAAAAAAAAAAAAAAAAAAAAAAAAAAAAAAAAAAAAAAAAAAAAAAAAAAAAAAAAAAAAAAAAAAAAAAAAAAAAAAAAAAAAAAAAAAAAAAAAAAAAAAAAAAAAAAAAAAAAAAAAAAAAAAAAAAAAAAAAAAAAAAAAAAAAAAAAAAAAAAAAAAAAAAAAAAAAAAAAAAAAAAAAAAAAAAAAAAAAAAAAAAAAAAAAAAAAAAAAAAAAAAAAAAAAAAAAAAAAAAAAAAAAAAAAAAAAAAAAAAAAAAAAAAAAAAAAAAAAAAAAAAAAAAAAAAAAAAAAAAAAAAAAAAAAAAAAAAAAAAAAAAAAAAAAAAAAAAAAAAAAAAAAAAAAAAAAAAAAAAAAAAAAAAAAAAAAAAAAAAAAAAAAAAAAAAAAAAAAAAAAAAAAAAAAAAAAAAAAAAAAAAAAAAAAAAAAAAAAAAAAAAAAAAAAAAAAAAAAAAAAAAAAAAAAAAAAAAAAAAAAAAAAAAAAAAAAAAAAAAAAAAAAAAAAAAAAAAAAAAAAAAAAAAAAAAAAAAAAAAAAAAAAAAAAAAAAAAAAAAAAAAAAAAAAAAAAAAAAAAAAAAAAAAAAAAAAAAAAAAAAAAAAAAAAAAAAAAAAAAAAAAAAAAAAAAAAAAAAAAAAAAAAAAAAAAAAAAAAAAAAAAAAAAAAAAAAAAAAAAAAAAAAAAAAAAAAAAAAAAAAAAAAAAAAAAAAAAAAAAAAAAAAAAAAAAAAAAAAAAAAAAAAAAAAAAAAAAAAAAAAAAAAAAAAAAAAAAAAAAAAAAAAAAAAAAAAAAAAAAAAAAAAAAAAAAAAAAAAAAAAAAAAAAAAAAAAAAAAAAAAAAAAAAAAAAAAAAAAAAAAAAAAAAAAAAAAAAAAAAAAAAAAAAAAAAAAAAAAAAAAAAAAAAAAAAAAAAAAAAAAAAAAAAAAAAAAAAAAAAAAAAAAAAAAAAAAAAAAAAAAAAAAAAAAAAAAAAAAAAAAAAAAAAAAAAAAAAAAAAAAAAAAAAAAAAAAAAAAAAAAAAAAAAAAAAAAAAAAAAAAAAAAAAAAAAAAAAAAAAAAAAAAAAAAAAAAAAAAAAAAAAAAAAAAAAAAAAAAAAAAAAAAAAAAAAAAAAAAAAAAAAAAAAAAAAAAAAAAAAAAAAAAAAAAAAAAAAAAAAAAAAAAAAAAAAAAAAAAAAAAAAAAAAAAAAAAAAAAAAAAAAAAAAAAAAAAAAAAAAAAAAAAAAAAAAAAAAAAAAAAAAAAAAAAAAAAAAAAAAAAAAAAAAAAAAAAAAAAAAAAAAAAAAAAAAAAAAAAAAAAAAAAAAAAAAAAAAAAAAAAAAAAAAAAAAAAAAAAAAAAAAAAAAAAAAAAAAAAAAAAAAAAAAAAAAAAAAAAAAAAAAAAAAAAAAAAAAAAAAAAAAAAAAAAAAAAAAAAAAAAAAAAAAAAAAAAAAAAAAAAAAAAAAAAAAAAAAAAAAAAAAAAAAAAAAAAAAAAAAAAAAAAAAAAAAAAAAAAAAAAAAAAAAAAAAAAAAAAAAAAAAAAAAAAAAAAAAAAAAAAAAAAAAAAAAAAAAAAAAAAAAAAAAAAAAAAAAAAAAAAAAAAAAAAAAAAAAAAAAAAAAAAAAAAAAAAAAAAAAAAAAAAAAAAAAAAAAAAAAAAAAAAAAAAAAAAAAAAAAAAAAAAAAAAAAAAAAAAAAAAAAAAAAAAAAAAAAAAAAAAAAAAAAAAAAAAAAAAAAAAAAAAAAAAAAAAAAAAAAAAAAAAAAAAAAAAAAAAAAAAAAAAAAAAAAAAAAAAAAAAAAAAAAAAAAAAAAAAAAAAAAAAAAAAAAAAAAAAAAAAAAAACAAAAAAAAAAAAAAAAAAAAAACAAAAAAAAAAAAAAAAAAAAAAAAAAAAAAAAAAAAAAAAAAAAAAAAAAAAAAAAAAAAAAAAAAAAAAAAAAAAAAAAAAAAAAAAAAAAAAAAAAAAAAAAAAAAAAAAAAAAAAAAAAAAAAAAAAAAAAAAAAAAAAAAAAAAAAAAAAAAAAAAAAAAAAAAAAAAAAAAAAAAAAAAAAAAAAAAAAAAAAAAAAAAAAAAAAAAAAAAAAAAAAAAAAGAAAAAAAAAAAAAAAAAAAAAAAAAAAAAAAAAAAAAAAAAAAAAAAAAAAAAAAAAAAAAAAAAAAAAAAAAAAAAAAAAAAAAAAAAAAAAAAAAAAAAAAAAAAAAAAAAAAAAAAAAAAAAAAAAAAAAAAAAAAAAAAAAAAAAAAAAAAAAAAAAAAAAAAAAAAAAAAAAAAAAAAAAAAAAAAAAAAAAAAAAAAAAAAAAAAAAAAAAAAAAAAAAAAAAAAAAAAAAAAAAAAAAAAAAAAAAAAAAAAAAAAAAAAAAAAAAAAAAAAAAAAAAAAAAAAAAAAAAAAAAAAAAAAAAAAAAAAAAAAAAAAAAAAAAAAAAAAAAAAAAAAAAAAAAAAAAAAAAAAAAAAAAAAAAAAAAAAAAAAAAAAAAAAAAAAAAAAAAAAAAAAAAAAAAAAAAAAAAAAAAAAAAAAAAAAAAAAAAAAAAAAAAAAAAAAAAAAAAAAAAAAAAAAAAAAAAAAAAAAAAAAAAAAAAAAAAAAAAAAAAAAAAAAAAAAAAAAAAAAAAAAAAAAAAAAAAAAAAAAAAAAAAAAAAAAAAAAAAAAAAAAAAAAAAAAAAAAAAAAAAAAAAAAAAAAAAAAAAAAAAAAAAAAAAAAAAAAAAAAAAAAAAAAAAAAAAAAAAAAAAAAAAAAAAAAAAAAAAAAAAAAAAAAAAAAAAAAAAAAAAAAAAAAAAAAAAAAAAAAAAAAAAAAAAAAAAAAAAAAAAAAAAAAAAAAAAAAAAAAAAAAAAAAAAAAAAAAAAAAAAAAAAAAAAAAAAAAAAAAAAAAAAAAAAAAAAAAAAAAAAAAAAAAAAAAAAAAAAAAAAAAAAAAAAAAAAAAAAAAAAAAAAAAAAAAAAAAAAAAAAAAAAAAAAAAAAAAACAAAAAAAAAAAAAAAAAAGTAAAAAAAAAAAAAAAAAAAAAAAAAAAAAAAAAAAAAAAAAAAAAAAAAAAAAAAAAAAAAAAAAAAAAAAAAAAAAAAAAAAAAAAAAAAAAAAAAAAAAAAAAAAAAAAAAAAAAAAAAAAAAAAAAAAAAAAAAAAAAAAAAAAAAAAAAAAAAAAAAAAAAAAAAAAAAAAAAAAAAAAAAAAAAAAAAAAAAAAAAAAAAAAAAAAAAAAACAAAAAAAAAAAAAAAAAAAAAAAAAAAAAAAAAAAAAAAAAAAAAAAAAAAAAAAAAAAAAAAAAAAAAAAAAACAAAAAAAAAAAAAAAAAAAAAAAAAAAAAAAAAAAAAAAAAAAAAAAAAAAAAAAAAAAAAAAAAAAAAAAAAAAAAAAAAAAAAAAAAAAAAAAAAAAAAAAAAAAAAAAAAAAAAAAAAAAAAAAAAAAAAAAAAAAAAAAAAAAAAAAAAAAAAAAAAAAAAAAAACAAAAAAAAAAAAAAAAAAAAAAAAAAAAAAAAAAAAAAAAAAAAAAAAAAAAAAAAAAAAAAAAAAAAAAAAAAAAAAAAAAAAAAAAAAAAAAAAAAAAAAAAAAAAAAAAAAAAAAAAAAAAAAAACAAAAAAAAAAAAAAAAAAAAAAAAAAAAAAAAAAAAAAAAAAAAAAAAAAAAAAAAAAAAAAAAAAAAAAAAAAAAAAAAAAAAAAAAAAAAAAAAAAAAAAAAAAAAAAAAAAAAAAAAAAAAAAAAAAAAAAAAAAAAAAAAAAAAAAAAAAAAAAAAAAAAAAAAAAAAAAAAAAAAAAAAAAAAAAAAAAAAAAAAAAAAAAAAAAAAAAAAAAAAAAAAAAAAAAAAAAAAAAAAAAAAAAAAAAAAAAAAAAAAAAAAAAAAAAAAAAAAAAAAAAAAAAAAAAAAAAAAAAAAAAAAAAAAAAAAAAAAAAAAAAAAAAAAAAAAAAAAAAAAAAAAAAAAAAAAAAAAAAAAAAAAAAAAAAAAAAAAAAAAAAAAAAAAAAAAAAAAAAAAAAAAAAAAAAAAAAAAAAAAAAAAAAAAAAAAAAAAAAAAAAAAAAAAAAAAAAAAAAAAAAAAAAAAAAAAAAAAAAAAAAAAAAAAAAAAAAAAAAAAAAAAAAAAAAAAAAAAAAAAAAAAAAAAAAAAAAAAAAAAAAAAAAAAAAAAAAAAAAAAAAAAAAAAAAAAAAAAAAAAAAAAAAAAAAAAAAAAAAAAAAAAAAAAAAAAAAAAAAAAAAAAAAAAAAAAAAAAAAAAAAAAAAAAAAAAAAAAAAAAAAAAAAAAAAAAAAAAAAAAAAAAAAAAAAAAAAAAAAAAAAAAAAAAAAAAAAAAAAAAAAAAAAAAAAAAAAAAAAAAAAAAAAAAAAAAAAAAAAAAAAAAAAAAAAAAAAAAAAAAAAAAAAAAAAAAAAAAAAAAAAAAAAAAAAAAAAAAAAAAAAAAAAAAAAAAAAAAAAAAAAAAAAAAAAAAAAAAAAAAAAAAAAAAAAAAAAAAAAAAAAAAAAAAAAAAAAAAAAAAAAAAAAAAAAAAAAAAAAAAAAAAAAAAAAAAAAAAAAAAAAAAAAAAAAAAAAACAAAAAAAAAAAAAAAAAAAAAAAAAAAAAAAAAAAAAAAAAAAAAAAAAAAAAAAAAAAAAAAAAAACAAAAAAAAAAAAAAAAAAAAAAAAAAAAAAAAAAAAAAAAAAAAAAAAAAAAAAAAAAAAAAAAAAAAAAAAAAAAAAAAAAAAAAAAAAAAAAAAAAAAAAAAAAAAAAAAAAAAAAAAAAAAAAAAAAAAAAAAAAAAAAAAAAAAAAAAAAAAAAAAAAAAAAAAAAAAAAAAAAAAAAAAAAAAAAAAAAAAAAAAAAAAAAAAAAAAAAAAAAAAAAAAAAAAAAAAAAAAAAAAAAAAAAAAAAAAAAAAAAAAAAAAAAAAAAAAAAAAAAAAAAAAAAAAAAAAAAAAAAAAAAAAAAAAAAAAAAAAAAAAAAAAAAAAAAAAAAAAAAAAAAAAAAAAAAAAAAAAAAAAAAAAAAAAAAAAAAAAAAAAAAAAAAAAAAAAAAAAAAAAAAAAAATAAAAAAAAAAAAAAAAAAAAAAAAAAAAAAAAAAAAAAAAAAAAAAAAAAAAAAAAAAAAAAAAAAAAAAAAAAAAAAAAAAAAAAAAAAAAAAAAAAAAAAAAAAAAAAAAAAAAAAAAAAAAAAAAAAAAAAAAAAAAAAAAAAAAAAAAAAAAAAAAAAAAAAAAAAAAAAAAAAAAAAAAAAAAAAAAAAAAAAAAAAAAAAAAAAAACAACATAGTGGTTTACATAATTGCTCTTTGCCGTCTTTCAAAAGCTTTGCATGAATTAAGTCGGGATCAATTGCTGTAGACACGTCAAGAACACTTATGGCGTCATTAACATCGTGGGGAGTTATAGTAAATATATCTAAATAAGGTGGATGGAATACATTGTGTGTAGGTAATGTAGCATGTGAAGTGTTAAATGAACACTGTTCTGCGAAATAGGTGTTTAGTGCGTCTGCTTTACCTTTATCATCATTAATTACTGTATTGTTACATATTAAAGGGGGTATAAAAACAGATTTTTTTGAGAAGCGAGTAAACGTGTTTGCTAATTTCCGCCATTGTCGAATGCATGGTTTGGTAAGTTTAAGTTATTTGACAGTTTAGTTTTGTATTCTGCCTTTGCTTTTCTTATCGCATCAACACATGAATTACGTAACTTTTTTAATTTATTCCAATGCATTTGACTTTGAGTATCCGAGTCTTGTTGATAGGAATTAATTAACACCCAACACAAGCCAACAATGCCGGTAATCGTTATCAGTCATACTGAAGGTTTTATTTCTTTTCATCTTCTGGCATTAATTTGATGACATACATTTACGAATCAAGTCAAAGTAGAAATCAAAGATATAAATATATTTGAAATATATAATAATTTACGAATTAAAAGATGATATCATATAACAAGTCAATTTCTCACAGGATCAGAATTAGTAAATGTCACACTCTTTAATCGTTTCCGGGGTACACTGGACGTAATGCTTTAAAAACAAATGTATTTAACTATTTTATTTCTATTAAACATAACATATTGTCGTTCCCGATAATGATAATAAACTGTTTGTTAAGAATGATTTTATGCATCAGTGAACAACAAATATCTAACAATTAGAAAATGACATTTACAATTTAGTAGACCTTTTACTGGTCTATCATGGTAATGATAAAATTGACAATAATTTCTAACTTCCCCACCAAGTTGAAGACCACACGAAGATTAGAACTAGACTGGGCGTTCAAAGTGACCATTAAGGAACAAAAGTTTCTTTATAAGGCCAAGGACATGTAAACAGAGTTATGAATACATAATGTTGGTATTAAAAAACGTTTTTTTTTAGATTTAACTATCCACTTAATATCAATTATACATAATTAGCCTGTCATATAGTGAGTGTGTCCATGTGACACTTCTACAATGCCATTGGACACAGATATTCCCGACGAAAATGCTAGTCGAAAACGCCTTTCAACATAAATTGTATAACTTCAACATATAAAGATCAATTGCGGAATAGAAGAATCAGAGGACGCGAGTTATTGTTGTAACTCATTTTAGATATCAATTTCCGGAAAAAATCACAAATTTGTGTTTATTTTATTTAGATTCTGATGTCATTTGAAATCAATCTTAATCATTCTTTTGAGTTATCACCCTTTACACATACTTAAGACTATACGTACGACTGTTTAGCCTGAGACTGGCATATATATGTACATATCACCGTGAGTGAGATTTTTTTAAGTAAAATAAAACTGGAACTACTAAGTGTGTAATTACATAATAATGACTGGTTGTTAGTGATAATATATAGTTCTAAGATTTCCCTTGTTTCTTGATGCACAACATTTACATTTCATCGCGTTGGATAACGCGAGGCACGAGTGAAAAAAGGGATCCACCTCACGAGACGAAATGTAACTGTTATTCATAAATTCACAAGATAACTCATATTTAATATATGATTTACATCTCTGTTATAAATCTAAACTAGATATCGGTACATACATATCAATATGACACAGTTCCTCACTTACTTATATCAGTAAGTTACACACATGGGGCACAAAGTCGAGAAATATAGTATTATTTAATCTTTATCTAACATGTTTATGTTCCAACAATTAAAATCAAAAAAAATATCGAACTGATGCTTTGATATTTCATTTTTGGTTTGATATTCCAAAAAAAGATATTCCTGTCAAAGCGATATTTTTACTATAAATGCTGTGCTCTGATTTGTCAACATTGAGTGAAAATATCAGAAGTGATACATTATGTATGTTCACTCGTGTGACCAATACCACTATCATAATAACATATTCTCACCATAAAACCTTATATTTCATTCTGAAAATATAATAATTATTGTAGACTTAGAAAACTACTGAATTTTAGTCTATATACTGTAGAAACTTAGTTTGAATACAAATCGTACTTCATCAAAACTCTTTTTCATCTGGTAATTATCTTTTTTCTTGGTTTTTACACCAAATCTGGCTTTCTGAAGGGCCAATACTTTTTTGGCATACCTCTATGAAAAGAAATCCGAGAATGGTAGAAGCTCAAACGTTATCGACATTGCGTAAAGATTAAGATAAATAATCCCTTGAAAATCCACATAATAGTATATTTGAACACATATTTTTTATCAAATAGATTGCAAAATAAATTATAAACATTGATGTCACTATTTTTTCTTATTTTATCAGGTAATGAAAAAGAAAATGTTTGCAAACAAACTACGCGGATTCACACAGTTTGTGGACATGTTTTTTCATACCTCGGTAAAATAGAAAAATACTGACAAATGCTCATTTGACAAACAGGTTTCATAAATTTCCTTTCTGTCCTATGACTCGTATGAATCGGAAATGACCTAGCAAAACTTCATACTGCTGTTTTCAAGTATGTATTGATATAGTTGATTATTGCCAAAGTATAAATAAAACAAAACCAGTGGTTTACTCTTGTTTGACAGGTATGCAATTTGTCAAGTAAAGTTGGGTAGCAAGGTTGACAATAAATTATTCAAAGCAATCTTAATACCTTCTGTTTCCGTCTAAATATATTTCACATGATAACTTTTATTAGAATTATGTTATGAAGATAAAACAAAATAATGATATAATAAACATTCAATTTGACAAACATTGCCGTCATGGTTCTGTTTTACAGGTAGGACGTTTGAACCGTACTTGCTGCTCCATTGCAAGATCGTAAAAAGCGTTTAAAACTTATATTTGTTTGTTCTTCCTTTCTTCGTTCTACTTCTCCCTTGACACCGCTTCACATTTTGGCCTCGTGATAAGTGTTCGGTCTAGTGATGTTGAACTTGGGTTCCATCCCTGACATACATAGAGACAGTGTGATACCTGGATAGTCAGTCCCTGGCCGAGACACATCATTGTCCGCATACATTGAGTGATATAACTGGTTTGCCCGTTGTTAGTATAATATGGCGGGTGGAATGTTTCTGTGGCAGCTTACTTCGGTAAAGTAGCACTATAAAAAGGGCAACAAGTCTTCTATTACAAAGAGTCACAACACGGACACAGCGTCCTCCTTAAATAATCCGGGCGGTTAATATGATGTTAAGTCTAATAGAAAACAAACGACCTATCTAATAGGAACAGCAAAAATGTTCATTGTTTCTTCACTGAGCTATAATTACTGCATTATTCCAATAGATTTGTGTTTACCTACAACTTGTCTTACTATAACCTTGATTCCGTATTTCATGTTATACAGAGACAACTTGCATATATTACTTTTCAAACGTCGACACGTGTGCTTTTTCTTCTTATAATTGTGTTTGGTGGTTGACACTACGACAAAATGATTGGCTGCGATTTATTTTCCAGTTAAAATTCTACGGATACTAAGAACCTCTAATCCAAATAAGCAGAAAACGAATTTCGATGCAATCGCTTGCAAAGCCTCTTGATGTCGCAACTACAGACATTGAAACGGGGTACCATTTCGTTTTTATCTTCCCGAACAAACATTAATAAGCAGAAAACAACTGAGAGACGTTATGCTATATAACATAGAGGAGCTTACCATAGGATTATATGGTATACTTTGTCGTGTAACAGAAATAGTGACAGTCCACCCATGTATATGGACACAGTTCCATTAATTTATCACATACAGATTCAATTTTAAATCGTGTACAGCAACAACATAATAGTAGTTACCTCCCTTACACCTAAAAGTCGGATAGCATAATGGAAGGCGGAAGTGTCGTGTTATCATTTTTAATTTGTGATTCGAAAATTTTATATACTTATCAATTTACCATGTTGTTATGCTTCTTCTGTCAAAGATTCGCCCTCGATAAAATAACTCTTCCCAGAGAGACAATTCTAGATGTATCCCTCCGCAGAGGGCCATAATTGTATAATATCTATATTAAATAGTGTACCATTATGGCCAATTGTGGATGGGTACATCTGGATTTTTCATTCCTGGATTAAGTTATATTTTTTAGGATTCGCTCTCGAGAAAATAGATTTGTCCATGGGAGACATTCAGATGGGACATACATTGTGGCATTCAGGGGAACATACAAAGTGGCCTTCAGGGTGGTATTCAAAGAGACATACAGGATGGCATTCAGGGGACATACAGGGTGACATTCAGGGAACATACACTGTTGTATTCAGGAGGACACACATGAGGGACATACAGGAAGGACGAAAACGTATTAGAATATTGACTATTTAAAAATGCTCCTTCGCCGACAGAGCATAAATGATATTCATCATTTGAATAATAATTGGTGTGTAATCGTGTATATATCTGTCTAATTAACACAAAAACTAATATAAGATAATTTCTTTTGCCTTTGGTGCATGCGCAATCAGTGCTTCATTCCATATAGGATATAGTGCCACGAATTTTTTTCGGAATGCAATTAATTATTTTTCATATCTTTACCTTGAAGTAAAATTAGAAGCTTAAACTTTTCAAAGGTTAAATGGTGTAGAGTACGTAATTTTTGTAACTGAAGAAAAATACTCAATCGTCTGCTCCTGTTTTTGATAGTGAAAAAATACCATTTGTCAGCGGTGGAACATCTTTAACTAATTAAAGACACTTTTTAAAATTTAGAGTTTTTAAAATTTTGCCTGATGGCCCTATTGTTTGGACTTTTGGGATATAATTATTTCTCTTATTTATAAATGACTTTGGCATTACTTAAAAACGGCTCAGATTTGATGTTAATAGAAGTGGTAGGTTTATGTAAAAATCTCAAACACCTACACTGCAAGTGGGATGTAATAATTAAGAATTTTACCTGGTGTCCCTTTTACTTGGATAGTAAAAGGCGGCTAAATTTGAGATCTATCTCGTGGTTCCCTTTAAAAAACTATTATGTGCTCAACATTCGGGATACAGCATAAAAGTGCGTTTTTCTAAGAATAACTGCTTTACAAAAGCAGGTAAGTACTCTTGAGAAAGAAACTTTACCGTTTATTAGGTTTGAATTATAAGATACTGCTCGTAGTACAGGTGTTGTTTGCAATATTCTCTAACAAAAACCTAAATAACTCAAATACCTGGAAGTCAATACCATTCATTTTATAATGTGACCGGGTGGGGTGTGTTGCTTGGTGTCTTCGGCGGCATTTTTCAGTGATAAAGCACTATAAAAAGAGCACCAGTTCCACTATACAGGAAGATACAACACGAACATACCGCAGTCTCCAAAACACGCACCTCGCACTTCACACATGCTACATACTGCATACGTGAGAGGCCGTCCTGACATGACTCTGGCTGTTCAAATAATCAAACAAACAAATCCTGGTATTTATGGCCTAATGTATACCTTTCATCTACCTCTGCGACGTAATCAGTATGAATTGCTAATATAATCTCAGAAATGGTTTTTTTTACCAAAATTAAATCGCCTTCTACTATCATGAAGTGTAGGCATAATACTAACACCCTACCCTTAATGTAGAAGTTGATTAAGATTATGTCATAAAACAAACGTAAAAAACTTAAATCCCTTTGAAACATGAAAACTAGAAGATAAACATCGATGTCAACTCGTTGTAAAATTATAATTTCCAGCATGATAATTAAAGTGTTTATACTAAACCAGAACAATTACTTAGTTAAGTCACTCTGATCTACATATTTATTAATTTATTATTATATCAATGTATCGTAATTACTAATGAACCAAAACCCTCAAACGTTCATGTTTTCAGTTAAAGTTGTATGGTCTGTGGCAAGCTATATTTTTGGCATAGGAAAAGAATTTAAAGTGTTCTAAACAGTGGTTTAAAAGTTTAAAAAAAACGCATTGGGTGTTTTTATGACTGATTGAAGTAACGTTACGATACCTAATACACTGGTAATTAAATCCAAAACTTCAGGAAGCGATTAAAACACTTGTTCCAATTCAATTTAAAGACGGAATGCTGATACAAATGACAGGTGTTTATGTTTACTTGTCTAGTGGTATCTATAGTGCAGCATTTGATTACCATCCATCGATACGACATTTTTTTTCATTTTAACCAAGATTAGTTTTAGGGTGTTGTAAACTGACACCGTTAATTTATTAATTTCAATAAATTAAGGAAAACATCTGCCGTACTCGAATCTGTACTTTGGCTAAGGTAAGAGGATTTTTTGGCTGATTACGAACTTTCTCTCCGGGTTAGCAATAGTGACTTTCACACACTTGTATTTGCCAATTGAGTCTATACATATTGTTGTGCTGTTGGTTTTAAAATTGTCCATAGATCGTTTGATGTCTGTCGACTAAGGTAGGTTCAACACGACTTGATTCATATGTTCGATGAATAAACCAATACAAACATTGATCTGATAAAAAGACAATGATTGCAAGAAAATGTCGAATTAAGAATCTAGTAGCGCAGTAGATAGTGTTTCATTTTCATTATCACACACACAGTGATCTGAAGGTCGTGAGTTCGATTCTCACCGGGGGCATATATTTTTAATCATTCAGCATGTATGCTAACGTTATATTTAATAGCTACTATAGCTTGCAAATACGTCATTATTGATAAATAACATTGTGACTAGGCATTTGATTTTTTAGTTTCCTACATCATTCTTTCATATATTAAGAATTATTCAGTAATCAGATTTAGCCCTTCCTATGTCGCCTATCATCTATATTTTGAAGAAAAAAATCCAAATGATATTTTGTAACATATTTATTGAAAAAATACACACTTTTAATTGATCCTTTATGTCGATGTCTTGTTTCGCAAATTGATATAATATAAAAAAACTTAATAAATTAATAAAATTCAAATTTCATCCATTGATGTCATTTCATTCTGAATTCCTTTTGCGAAGCACATTAATTGAAAACATAACATAGAAAATAACTTAGAATGGTTTTGTTTTGGCTTATAGCATATATATACGCAACGAATGTTTCTTAGATATGATATTAATTTCACGCAAATATGTTATTCTTTGGAAGTTACAAAAGACACGAGCTTCTGTAACCTTAGGAGTGTTAAATTAATTCCATATCCATTAAAGTTATATGTGTCGTAATGTCCATACTAATCAATTTAGAAGAGCTTTTGATATTTATTCACCACCAATGATTACCAACATTGGAAGGATTACAATACCTGCATGTACAATGCAGTATTAGGTTTTAATTTTGCAAGTACAAACACGAGCTTAAAATGATTTTTGTTAGTACTTGCAAAAGTCATTATGTTTGCATCTATATTGCAGTGATGTAAGTACATACGGTCAGACTATGAGACCAACTTGTGGCCTTTAATTTCATTTCACATTTGTACAGTGTCATTAGTAATTGTAAAGTGATTTCAAGTAAATAAATCCTAATTTGCCAGTATATGTAATTTGTCATGCATCGTGTCCATGCGTTTGATGTCTGTCGCCTAGAGAACATTCAACACGACCTTCGTTCCGTTTTGACTTAATTCTAATTGCATGACGGGGAAAACAAATGAAAAAATTTCGTTAAACAAATCATTGAAAATTAAACATCATAATATATTCGAAGAGGCAACTTAATTGTAAATTCACTAACTGTTAGCAGAAGCAAAGTAAGGTTTTAATGGCATTTTTATCCCTGTATTCATCCTCTTCCTTCTTCATTGATGCAATAATGTGTTTGTTTTTCATCTTTGAGGTGCTAGTACCTTCACCCACGTGGACACAAAATAAAAAAAATCTATGGCCTTAGCAGAACGATAATTTCACGATAAAATATTCCATTACTCTGCTCATATTGTTTTATATCTAGAGGTAGTTGGGAATTTAAAAAGAACAATATCCAATTCTATCTCCGGGACATTCTGTAGATATTGTGGCAATGACTACTAACCTTATTAAGAATCTCGGACATTGTTTGTCCATATATATTGGTAAACATACTGATTTTAGCACTCCATTTTTAAAACATATTTCTATGCATTCAAGCATATTAATATATTGGATCAGGTTTAAAAGTTTAATTAAATGAAGTTTATGTCTCAATGACTGATTGAAGGAAATGAACTATTTAAGGTACTAGACGCAAGTAATGAAATTCAAAATTTCAGGAAGTGATTAAGATACTGGTTCCAATTTTAATAATAGATGTATAGCTGATACAAATGACAGGCGTTGATGTAAGCCACCATTACTTGTCTAGTGGTATTTATAAAGAAGTGCAGGCGTTGATGTATCACTATTACTTGTCTAGTGGTATCTACAACTGACATGCGTTGATGTAAGTCACCATTACTTGTCTAGTGGTATCTATAAAGTGCAGGCGTTGATGTAAGTCACCATTACTTGTCTAGTGGTATCTATAAAGTGCAGGCGTTGATGTAAGTCACCATTACTTGTCTAGTGGTATCTATAAAGTGCAGGTGTTGATGTAAGTCACCATTACTTGTCTAGTGGTATCTATAAAGTGCAGGTGTTGATGTAAGTCACCATTACTTGTCTAGTGGTATCTATAAAGTGCAGGTGTTGATGTAAGTCACCATTACTTGTCTAGTGGTATCTATAAAGTGTGCAGGTGTTGATGTAAGTCACCATTACTTGTCTAGTGGTATCTATAAAGTGCAGGTGTTGATGTAAGTCACCATTACTTGTCTAGTGGTATCTATAAAGTGCAGGCGTTGATGTAAGTCACCATTACTTGTCTAGTGGTATCTATAAAGTGCAGGTGTTGATGTAAGTCACCATTACTTGTCTAGTGGTATCTATAAAGTGCAGGTGTTGATGTAAGTCACCATTACTTGTCTAGTGGTATCTATAAAGTGCAGGCGTTGATGTAAGTCACCATTACTTGTCTAGTGGTATCTATAAAGTGCAGGTGTTGATGTAAGTCACCATTACTTGTCTAGTGGTATCTATAAAGTGCAGGTGTTGATGTAAGTCACCATTACTTGTCTAGTGGTATCTATAAAGTGCAGGTGTTGATGTAAGTCACCATTACTTGTCTAGTGGTATCTATAAAGTGCAGGTGTTGATGTAAGTCACCATTACTTGTCTAGTGGTATCTATAAAGTGCAGGTGTTGATGTAAGTCACCATTACTTGTCTAGTGGTATCTATAAAGTGCAGGTGTTGATGTAAGTCACCATTACTTGTCTAGTGGTATCTATAAAGTGCAGGTGTTGATGTAAGTCACCATTACTTGTCTAGTGGTATCTATAAAGTGCAGGTGTTGATGTAAGTCACCATTACTTGTCTAGTGGTATCTATAAAGTGCAGGTGTTGATGTAAGTCACCATTACTTGTCTAGTGGTATCTATAAAGTGCAGGTGTTGATGTAAGTCACCATTACTTGTCTAGTGGTATCTATAAAGTGCAGGTGTTGATGTAAGTCACCATTACTTGTCTAGTGGTATCTATAAAGTGCAGGTGTTGATGTAAGTCACCATTACTTGTCTAGTGGTATCTATAAAGTGCAGGTGTTGATGTAAGTCACCATTACTTGTCTAGTGGTATCTATAAAGTGCAGGTGTTGATGTAAGTCACCATTACTTGTCTAGTGGTATCTATAAAGTGCAGGTGTTGATGTAAGTCACCATTACTTGTCTAGTGGTATCTATAAAGTGCAGGTGTTGATGTAAGTCACCATTACTTGTCTAGTGGTATCTATAAAGTGCAGGTGTTGATGTAAGTCACCATTACTTGTCTAGTGGTATCTATAAAGTGCAGGCGTTGATGTAAGTCACCATTACTTGTCTAGTGGTATATATAAAGTGCAGGTGTTGATGTAAGTCACCATTACTTGTCTAGTGGTATCTATAAAGTGCAGGTGTTGATGTAAGTCACCATTACTTGTCTAGTGGTATCTATAAAGTGCAGGTGTTGATGTAAGTCACCATTACTTGTCTAGTGGTATCTATAAAGTGCAGGTGTTGATGTAAGTCACCATTACTTGTCTAGTGGTATCTATAAAGTGCAGGTGTTGATGTAAGTCACCATTACTTGTCTAGTGGTATCTATAAAGTGCAGGTGTTGATGTAAGTCACCATTACTTGTCTAGTGGTATCTATAAAGTGCAGGTGTTGATGTAAGTCACCATTACTTGTCTAGTGGTATCTATAAAGTGCAGGTGTTGATGTAAGTCACCATTACTTGTCTAGTGGTATCTATAAAGTGCAGGTGTTGATGTAAGTCACCATTACTTGTCTAGTGGTATCTATAAAGTGCAGGTGTTGATGTAAGTCACCATTACTTGTCTAGTGGTATCTATAAAGTGCAGGTGTTGATGTAAGTCACCATTACTTGTCTAGTGGTATCTATAAAGTGCAGGTGTTGATGTAAGTCACCATTACTTGTCTAGTGGTATTAAAAGTGCAGGTGTTGATGTAAGTCACATTCTGTCTAGTGTATCTATAAAGTGCAGGTGTTGATGTAAGTCACCATTACTTGTCTAGTGGTATCTATAAAGTGCAGGTGTTGATGTAAGTCACCATTACTTGTCTAGTGGTATCTATAAAGTGCAGGTGTTGATGTAAGTCACCATTACTTGTCTAGTGGTATCTATAAAGTGCAGGTGTTGATGTAAGTCACCATTACTTGTCTAGTGGTATCTATAAAGTGCAGGGTGTGGTGTAAGTCACCATTACTTGTCTAGTGGTATCTATAAAGTGCAGGTGTTGGTTAAGTCACAAGTACTTGTCTAGTGGTATCTATAAAGTGCAGGTGTTGATGTAAGTCACCATTACTTGTCTAGTGGTATCTATAAAGTGCAGGTGTTGATGTAAGTCACCATTACTTGTCTAGTGGTATCTATAAAGTGCAGGTGTTGATGTAAGTCACCATTACTTGTCTAGTGGTATCTATAAAGTGCAGGTGTTGATGTAAGTCACCATTACTTGTCTAGTGGTATCTATAAAGTGCAGGTGTTGATGTAAGTCACCATTACTTGTCTAGTGGTATCTATAAAGTGCAGGTGTTGATGTAAGTCACCATTACTTGTCTAGTGGTATCTATAAAGTGACAGGTGTTGATGTAAGTCACCATTACTTGTCTAGTGGTATCTATAAAGTGCAGGTGTTGATGTAAGTCACCATTACTTGTCTAGTGGTATCTATAAAGTGCAGGTGTTGATGTAAGTCACCATTACTTGTCTAGTGGTATCTATAAAGTGCAGGTGTTGATGTAAGTCACCATTACTTGTCTAGTGGTATCTATAAATGACAGGTGTTGATGTAAGTCACCATTACTTGTCTAGTGGTATCTATAAAGTGCAGGTGTTGATGTAAGTCACCATTACTTGTCTAGTGGTATCTATAAAGTGCAGGTGTTGATGTAAGTCACCATTACTTGTCTAGTGGTATCTATAAAGTGCAGGCGTTGATGTAAGTCACCATTACTTGTCTAGTGGTATCTATAAAGTGCAGGTGTTGATGTAAGTCACCATTACTTGTCTAGTGGTATCTATAAAGTGCAGGTGTTGATGTAAGTCACCATTACTTGTCTAGTGGTATGCAGTAAATATATGTCCCCATCCAGTGTCCATGTACTATTAATTTCTAAAAAATAAACCTGTAACTATATTTGCATGCTTATTATATGTCTCAGTGGTTAAAATGGCACATGACAACTAATAACCAAACCATTCGATGATGCATTTAACTCGTGGTTCGGAAAACTCACTTCATTTTTCAGCGTATACATCATATGCTGGAGTACACAAATTCAGAACAATGATGGTACTTACAATCTTACATTCAATATGGTTTGTATACAATTATTCGTAAAGCATTTTGATTTAAGTTTGCTTAATTTCAATTTCAACAGATTTTATTTTAAATATTATTTGCAAAAGGATTGAATAACAGGCATATCCTATATAAGTTCCCTCCTAAGTAACAACTAGTACATATCAAGATATATAAGATATCAAAGTTTGCTTAATGATCTATTGTCCGAAGAACTACCTGTTTAATTGGAATTTCTCGGCCAGGCAGGCAATTTAGTCAAGTCCCCCACTTTTGACCAGAAACAAACATGTACCGTGAAGCTGTTTGGTTAGGTTTGCCTCTATGACGATGTTTGGTGGATTGGTTTGGGTGAATATTTGCCCCTGTTAAGGCGGTTGGTTGGTTAAGCCTCAAAAAACCAACTCCACAGAAGGGAATATCTTGATTCCGTGGCCAGAAGCAATGAAGTTGATAAAGGAAACATTCAATTTAAAAAAAAAATCGATTATTCAAAAAAGATAAATTCAAATATACTGTCGCCTCCATCGAGCATACAATAAAGCAGCAGAACGACCTTAGCGTCCATCCAGATTCATGTATCCTGAGAAATATGTATTAATCCCTGAATATTAGGTTTTAGTTGGAATGTCTAATACAACTTTAATTCACAGCTTTATATAAATTTTGACAAGAAATCAATTTTACTTGTTAAAAAGATAATGCATTTGTCCTTATAAATAATTTGATCGTGAAAACGGAAAATCTTGTAACTATAGAAATTTGTTTGCCAAAGATGTATGATTTAATTGACATTCGTATGACAATGTCAAATTGTACTCGACTTGTATGTTTTTGTTAAGACGAATCCGGTCAAATCTTCCTTGTATCTGCTATAGATACTTGTGTATATGTTAACATAATGACATATCGCTGTTTGTGCTGAAACCGGAGGGCATATTTTCCTGAAATGCACTTTTTCGCATACTTACCCAAATTAAAATTATATGTATTATACATTTTGTGTCAACTTAGTTATGTTCAAGTACACCACAAACATGTCACATATATAGCCATACAAAATAACGCTAGTTTAAACAGGGGCTAAATACCTCAAGTACATCAGATTGTACAAGGTAAATGTAACCTGTCAAATGTCATGTCCACAACTCGTTTGATGCCTATCGCCTAGAGTGCGTTCAGCACGGTTTCTTTCTGTCTCGTATTGAATTGATTCTAGGTGCATGATGGGAAATATGAATGCAAATTGTCGATAAACAAATCATTAGAAAATAAATAACAATCACATAAAAAAAAATCTTATTAGAAGAAAACATTTTTTACTTTTGTATTTAGCAACTTTAAATCAGTTATAATGCATTGTTATCATGATAAGGTATATAATCTTGGTTCATGTGCCTCGGTAGCGCAGTAGGTAGCGCGTCAGTCTCATAATCACACACACAGAGCGATCTGAAGGTCGTGAGTTCGATCCTCACCCGGGGCATTAATTTTTCAAAAATCATTAATATTTTAGTTATTAAGTAAGACGACGGAGAGCTGGATCATTGGCGTTTTATTGTGTTTTCTTTTATTCTTTGAATGTCATCGATTCTTTATTTATATCAATTAAAATTTATATCACATTTTTTTTTTCAAAAAACGACCATTTTCGTTCAATTCCGACTCAAATAACATTATATTAAACTAAACACTTTAAATTATTTCACTCGTTGATGTCATTTTATTCTGAAAAGGACACACATAATGTAACAGAAATTCAACTGAAACGATTGATAAGATTTCCGAAAAATATAACTAAAATTATTACTATAAATACCATTTCGAAAAAAAAATCCTAATGTTGCTAGCATCTGTAAAGAGAATACGTTTTGCTATTCTAATTGGGACAAATTATTGAAACAAACAAATACTTTTACTCAATATATGCATGAATAAACATCTTCAAATCATAGACAACGTAGTCGGTTTTTTAAAATATTTTAGTAACTTATTCAGAAGAAATTTGCTTCTTAGGTATGGTTTATTTACAAGAGTTGTGTATTTCACTTGTTAAGGAAAAAAACGAAAATTCATTATATAAAGAACTATGTAAAATATTGACATTCACCACCTCATTTGTCATGCAATTTTAGTTTGGTATATTCCTTAACTAAAAAGAGAATGATTGATATTCAAAAGAGGAATCTATTAAGGGAGTGATCAATCTTGCACATTAAATCTGATGCTGCAGATTTCACAATGAAATTAACTCAAATACAGTCTGCCATTTTTAGTATTCAATCTTTCAGGACGATAAGATTAATTATAATAATTATTTCCTGAAGTTTAAAATATGTATTTCAATTATGTAGTAGAATCTATACAACTAATCAGCTGTACAGATTTACATCCCAAACTGTAAAACCGACACCAGCCCGATGTATTAATGTTACATTTATAGAAGGAAACAGCATACAGTTGAATTAACATGCATAGTAGGGCGTCACTAATGGTTATATCTCTGTGTTTTGTTGGTTGGAATTAATTAACACCCGACACAAGTTAACACTGGTGGTTATCAGTTATACTGAAGGTTTTATAGCACTTCGTCTTCTGGCATGAAGAAGAAATCGAAGATAAAAATATTTGAAATATTTCATTATTTACGAATTAAAAGATGATATCATATTACATTTCATTTTCTCACAAGATTGGAATTAAATATCACACTCTTTAATTGTTTCCGGGGTACACTAGACGTAATGCTTCAAAACACAAATACATTTAATTTCTATTAAAGATAACATATTGTCATTCCCGCTAAATTATGAATAAAAAGAATAATCATTTCAAGGAGACGCGATGATAATGAAATTTCTGTTAATGATTGTTATATGAACCAGTGAAAAATAGCAAAATTAAACAATTAGAAAATGACATTTATATTTATGTAGACCTTTACGCATCTAAAGATTATTGATTAACACACCTGTTGATAATGACATTGTCATTAATTTCTAAGAAGAAGATTAGAATTAGATTGAGCGTTCACAGTGATATTTGAGTAATAATAGTGTCTTTGTTAGACTAAGAACATGTAAACAGTAATATGAACAAGAATACTGTTGATGTTAAAACAATTTTTCTAGATTTTCTTTTTGTTTATACACAATTAGCCTGTCATATAGTGAACGAGTCAGTGTAGCACTTCTACAATGTCATTAGACACCGATATTCTGGACGAAAATGCTAGTCGGAAAAGCCTTTTAACATATCTTGCATAACTCCAACATTACTATCATTATATGCAAATGGCATAACTGAAGAATTCGAGGACGCGAGATTTCATTGTATCTCATTTTGAATTCGAATTTCCGGAAAATCACAAATCTATGTTTATTTTATTTAGATTCTGATTTCATTCAATCCTTCTTTTGAGTTATCGCCCTTAACATACACTTAAAACTATACATGTGACTGTTTTGCCAGAGACTGGTACATATATGTACATATTACTGTGAGTGAGATTTTTAAGTAGGGTAAAACTACTAAGTGTGAAATTACATAACATAATAATGGTTGTTGGTGATAATATATAGAAGATATTTTTTGTTTCTTGATGCACAATAATTATATTTCATCATAGCATAAGTTCATCTTTATCTAAGATGACTACGTTCGAACAATGAAAAAATAAAAATTTAAAGAAAAGATGCATTATTATTTGATTTTTGGTCTGATATTTCAAAAACGGATATTCATGTCAAAACGGTATTTTCACTGTAAATGCTGTGTTCTGAATGGTCTTTATTGAGTGAAAATATCAAAAGTGATATGTTCACTCGTGTGAACAATACTACAATGTTAATAACATATTCTCACCATAAAACCTTATATTTCATTCTGAAAATATATTGTAGACTTAGAAAACTACTGCATTTTAGTCTATATACTGTAGAAACTTAGTTTGAATAGAAATTGTACTCCATCAAAACTCTTTTTCATCTGGTAATTATCTTTTTTCTTGGTTTTTACACCAAATTTGGCTTTCTGAAGGGCCAATACTTTTTTGGCATACCTCTATGATAAGAAATCCAAGAATTGCAGAAGCTATGACAGAAAATGTTTGCAAACAAGCTGCGCGGATTCACACAGGTCTGGCGGTTAATATGATGTTAACCCTAATAGAAAACAAATGTCTTATCTTATAGGAAAAGAAAAAATGTTCATTGTTTCTTCACTGAGCTATAATTACTGCATTATTCCAATTGATTTGTGTTTACCTACAACTTGTCTTACTATAACCCTGATTCCGTATTTCTTGTTAAGCAGAGATTACTTACATATATTACTATTCAAACATTGACACGTGTGCTTTTTCATCTTATCATTGATTTTGGTGGTTGCTTTTAGTGTTACGAAACATTACAAAACAATGATTGGCGGCGATATACCACGAATATTAAGAACCTCTAATCCAAATAAGCAGAAAACAATTGAGAGACGTTATGCTATATAACATAGAGGAGCTTACCATTGGATTATATGGTATACTTTATCGTGTAACCGAGATAGTGACAGTCCACCCATGTATATTGACACAGTTCCATTAATTTATCACATACAGATTCAATTTTATATCGTGTACAGCAACAACATAATTGTAGTTACCTCCCTTACACCTAAAAGTCGGATAACATAATGGAAGGCGGAAGTGTCGTGTTATCATTTTTAATTTGTGGTTCGATATTTTATATGCTTATCAATTTACCATGTTGTTATGCTTCTTCTGTCAAAGATTCGCCCTCGATAAAATAACTCTTCCCAGAGAGACAATTCTAGATGTATCCCTCCGCAAAGGGCCATAATTGTATAATATCTATATTAAAAAGTGTACCATTATGGCCAATTATGGATGGGTACATCTGGATTTTTCATTCCTGGATTAAGTTATATTTTTTAGGATTCGCCCTCGAGAAAATAAATTTGTCCGTAGGAGACATTTAGATGAGACATACATTGTGGCATTCAAGGGAATATACAAGGTGGCATTCAGGGTGGTATTCAAAGAGACATACAGTGTGGCATTCAGGGGACATACAGGGTGACATTCAGGGAACATACATTGTGGTATTGAGGGGTAACACACATGAGGGACATACAGGAAGGACGAAAATGTAATAGAATATTGATTATTTAACTAATTAAAGACACTTTTTAAACATTTAGAGCTTTAAAATTTTACCCGATGGCCCCATTGTTTGGATCGTTAAAGGGCGACTTTTGGGATATTATTATTTCTCTTATTTATAAATGACTTTGGCATTACTTTAAAACGGCTCAGATTTGATATTAATAGAAGTGGTAGGTTAATGTAAAAATTTCAAACACCTACACTGCAAGTGGGATGTAATAATTAAGAATTTTCCCTGGTGTCCCTTCTACTTGGATAGTAAAAGGCGGCTAAATTTGAGATCTATTTCGTGGTTCCCTTAAAAACTATCATGTGCTCAACATTCGGGATACAGCGTAAAAGAGCGTTTTTCTAAGAAAAAATGGTTTTAAAAAGCAGGTAAGTACTCTTGAGAAAGACACTATACCGTTTATTAGGTTTGGATTATAAGATACTGCTCGTAGTACAGGTGTTGTTTGCAATATTCTCTAACAAAAACCTAAATAACTCAAACCTGGAAGTCAATACCATTCATTTTATAATATGACCGGGTGGGGTGTGTTGCTTGGTGTCTTCGGCGGCATTTTACAGTGATAAAGCACTATAAAAAGGGCACCAGTTCCACTATACAGGAAAATACAACACGAACATACCGCAATCTCCAAAACACGCACCACGCACTTCACACATGCTACATACTGCATACGTGTGAGGCCGCCCTGACATGACTCTGGCTGTTAAAATAATCAAACAAACAAATCATGGTATTTATGGCCTAATTTATACCTTTCATCTACCTCTGCGACGTAATCAGTATGAATTGCTAATATATCAATCTCAGAAATGTTTTTTTTGTTTTTTTTTTACCAAAATTCAATCGCCTTCTACTATCATGAAGTGTAGGCATAATACTTGTCCGAAGAACTACTACCTGTTTTAATTGGAATTTCTCGGCCAGGCAGGCAAATTAGTCAAGTGCCCCCACGTTTGACCAGAAGATTAAACACATGTACCCGTGAAGCTGTTTGGTTAGGTTTGCCCCTATGGACGATTGTTTGGTGGATTGGCTTGGGTGAACATTTGCCCCTGTTAGGGCGGTTGGTTGGTTAAGCCTCAACAAACCACTTTCCACAGAAGGATATCTTTTATTCCGTGGACCAGAAGCAATGAAGTTGATAAAGAAGAACATTCAAGTGAAAAACTTAATTATTCAGAAAAGATAAATTAAAATACTGTCGCCTCTATCGATCATGAAATCGGGCGCAGAATAAACCTTTTCACGTCCATTCCAGATTATGTATCTGACGAAATATGTATAAATCCCTGAATATTAGTTTTTTAGTTGGAATGTTTCATACAACTTTAATTCACTGTTTGATATGTTCTTGACAAGAAATCAAATTTACTTGTTAACAAGATAATTTGTCCTTTATAAAGACTTTGATCGTGAAAAAAATTATATATGGTTACCATAGGAACTGTATGTCAATGATGTATGATTTAATTGAAAATCGACATTTTTGTATGACAAGGTCAATAAGTACTCGACCTGTAGCTGTTTGTTAAGTCGATTTCCTTGTATATTTGCTTTAGACACTTGTACGTATGCATAACACATCATGACATCGCTGTCTGGAAACAAAAAATATGACAATTGTGATGAAAACCGATGGGACATCTTTTCCTGAAATGTACTTTTTCGCATTATTTTTCCAAATGCATTATGCACTTTGTATCATCTTACCTATGTTCAAGTACACCACAAAGAAATAATATATATACCCATACAAAATATCACTAGTTAAAACAGGGGCTAATACTCATGTCCATCTGAATGTACAAGGTAAATGTAACCTGTCAAACATCATGTCCACAACTCGTTTGATGTCCTATTGCCTAGAGTATGTTCAACACTGGTTTCCGTCTCTTATTGAATTGATTCTAGGTGCATGACGGGAAATATGAATGCAAATTTTCGATAAAACAAACCTCTAGGAAATTAATAACCATCCTGCAAGAAAATCTATTTAGAAAAAAAATATTTTTAAATTAATTTTTATTTTGTATGTAGCAACATTTTAAATCCACAATTATGATGCATTGCTTATCATGATAAGTTATATAATCTTAGGTTTCATGTGCTCTGGCGGTGTAGCGCCAGTAGGTAGCGAGTCAGTCTCATAATCACACACACAAGAGCGATCTGGAAGGTCGTGAGTTCGATCCTCACCGGTCTGGCATTTCTTTTTCATAGAACAAGCATTCATGGTTTTAGGTTATCATTAAGAAGAAGGAGAGCTTGATAAATTCGGACGTTAGTGTGTTTGATTTATTTCTTTGAATGTTCACCAATGACTTTGATTAATATCAATTTGAAATTGAAAAAATAACATATTCTTTCGTTTCAAAAAACGGACCCATTTACGTTCAATTCCCGACTCAAATAACCTTATATTGAACTAAACAATATCAATTACACACCGAGACACAATAAAAGAAATTCAACGGAAACGATTAATTAAATTTTTGAAAAATATAAATAGAATTATTGACTATATACCATTTCAAAAAAACCACCTTAAGTTGCTACTAACTGTAAAGAGAGAAATGATCTTGTTATTCAAATTGGGACAAATATTAGTGAAGCAAACAAATACTTTTAGACAATATATGTATGAGTAAATATCTTCAATTAATAGACAACGTAGTCGGTTTTAGAAACTGTTTTATTTACTTATTCAGAAGAAATAAATTTGGTTTTTATGTATGGTTAATTTACAAGAGTTGTGTATTTCACTTATTAAGGAATAAAACGAAAAAGCATAAATGAACTATGTAAAATATTAACAATACGACCTCATTTGTCATGCAATTTTATTTTGGTCCTCTTAACTGCGATAAAAGAAAGATTAATATTTCAAAGACGAATCTATTAATGGAGTGATCAATCTTGTACATGTGGATGTGATACTGCATGATTTCACAATGAAATTAAATTAAACACAGTCTGCCATTTCTAGTATCGCATTCTTTCAGGACGAGTTAAGATTAATTATAATGATTACTTCCTGAAGTTTAATAAAATATATATTTCAATTATGCAGTAGAATCTATACAATTAATCAGCTGTACAGATTTTACCATCCTATAAACTGTGAAAACGATGTTTCAATGTTGCATTCAGTTTTTACATTAATGGTAATTTGAGCACTCTTAGTTTTCACTCTAACATTCACTGAAAAATAACATATATTAAAAATGAGAGGCAAAACAGTAAGCACACGGACCCAAGTTTTTTGTCTGATTTAGAAAGAACAAACCCTTACCATTGCTGATACGCATAATGATTAATAAAAGTTTGATACCAGAAAGTTTTCTATAAAGGGTTAAATTTGGCAAAATTGCTGAAAATAATGTATTTTGTAGCTCAAAATGTAGCTATTCTAAGAATACAATATTTGTCTTATTAATCAAAACTGGTATATTTTTATAAAAGAAGGACTACTGGAAATAAATTTTACAAAAATACATACATATCAAACACCTCATTAGGAAATTATGGCTTTAATCTCTTGTGTATATGGACAAAACGGCAAAATTCCCCATAAAATCCAATATTTTGTCAACTAGATATCTTTGAATGATAATAGTTTAAAAAACGAGCACACCTGGACATATGTCTTTTTTTACATTTTCTTTTATGGTATCAAGTCTTATTCCCAAAAATCTATATGAGAAAAAAGTTTAATAAAGAAAAGTTTGACTTCTCAGAGGAGTACATCCTTAACTAAAAAGCATTTTTTTTTCAGTATAATAATCCTTTAGACTCACCTCGTTGTGCCTTTGGTTTCATGACTAGAGGACACTTTCCAATTTTATTCAAGATGTATCAACTATGCTGACATCGGTTAACAATGGGGGTAGCTCCTTCACTTAAAAAGAAGTTTATCTTTTATAGTAGAAGTTTTTAAGGTTTTCATATCTTGGGTAGTTTGTCATGTTTTATCACTTTCAATGGTATGTGGTTAATCTAGAAATTTCTGACAGTAGAAATTTACGGAAATCAATTTATAAGATAAATAACAATAAATTTAAATAGTAACTTACAACGTATAAAGATAAAATGTGTTAGTTACGGTATATCACTAAAAACTGTATCACGTAACTAAAGTTATATATGGACAATCTATACTTGTGGATATAGCGTGAAATTCTCTCTTTTCAGTAGTATAGTTTTATTACCTCAATGTTTGTCCTGTTAGTGTTATATATGTTCATGTCAAAAACGCCGTATTATTTTAGGAAAGCTATTAGCTAGTCTTCTCATGCTAGACATCAAATAAATTTGAATGTTGTTATGTATATGTTTTTATGGGGTTGAAAGAAGATTACTTGGTATATTCTAAGGGAGATAATTGTAACTCTAATTTAATACGATTTTATTCCTCCCTTAATTGTAAATCTCTAATAATAAAAGACAATAATTGGTAGAGTAGATAAAAAAGACGTGGAGCTGGATAAGACGTGTTTTTCTTGTTTCTTTCACTTAAATGCGTTAGTGCGGACTTCCCCAGTTCCCCAGACTCAACTCTAATCTACGACAATGTGTATTAGGCCATGGGCTAGGAGGGTCCCAACATGCACTTCCCCCCTCCAAACCTCCGAACCAATATTTTTCTGAACCCTTATGACCCAATAGATCACACAAAATCCAAATTTAACATTGCATAAGTTGGGATGTGTATCCGGTTATGACGTCATCAAGATGGCCCTATAAGGTTGACTTTTCACTAAAAATGTTTTGAAAAATATGTCAATAACATTAACATTTTTCGAAGTTTCAAATCTCAAAATGACCACAATAGAACAACAAATACATATCATATCAACCAAAAATCCCAATATATGTAGTGATTTCTACGCAGGAAATGAAAAAATTGGATTTTCAAAAAGGTGAATTTTTTTAGCAAATTTTCATATTTTGTTTGAGCAGCAAAACTGTTTCCCAACCGCTTTAAATCTAATATCGTTTAATAATTTTTCTTGAATAACTTGTTATCAGTTTTAAGCTAAAAACAACCAAAATAATGTTAACAAGGTATAAGTTCCGGTTTATGACGTCATCAAGCATGGCCACCATCTCGAGTTAAAGGTTTCTGAAAAATGAAAATAGTCATAAAAAAATTTTTCAACTGAAGTAACAAATGATGTATCAAAAATGACCACAAGTAGAACAACAAAAAAAATATATGTAGTTACTGAAACAGGTTGAAAAAAAAAAAATTAAGCTCAAAAAATGGTAATTTGTTAGCATTTTTTTCAATTTGGCTTGACGCAGCAAAATTGTTTTTCCTATAAACAAATTGTTATTCACAATAAAGTTATTTGTACTCCTCTTAAAAGTCTGATAAAACAACAACAAAACAAAAATATATAGAAATTGCAAAAAAAGAATGAATTACCTTATTAACCCTCAATTTTGTAGATTAGCAGCGTCTTAAAACACAAACCTACTGATGCGTAAACAAATGTAACCTAAGCTAAGGCTGTGTTTGTGTTTCCGTTAATCGTAGTAACAGTTCCCAAAGGTGTTGTGTCTTTGAAATGAGCAGATTCATTGTTTATTTCCTTTCCATAGCATAAGCAAAATGCCATATGGTTACTACAATGTCACTAATATGTCTTTCACTGGTTCTCAATGATAACCATTCTCATTGTGCGTGCTTTCCTATATACACTGACCTATTACACTGAAGGTGAAACATGCAGTCCGAATCAGAGTACTCGAGATATCAGTATCCAATTCGTCAAAAGCCAGATCGACGTCTTCGATGTCGATGAGCTCATGTGACACTGCATTACCAGTGTTGTTTTCCAGCCCTTTTATGACCATCCATGATGTTTCATATCAGGAAACAACAGGTTTCAGGGATGTGGGATCTCTTTCAGATTCTAAATATCGAAGAATATGCTGTGACGTTTTTCCGGCATAATGGAATTACCCAGATGCACATTTTCCAATGGTGAATTGGTTCTCCTTAAGACATAACTCCATAAGTATGAAGTACGTATTGTCAATCTTGAATACCTCGTGATGTTTCCTAAATGGCACAGAGTGATATCATCAGGTCATTAAAGGTGAATGTAAATGTGTTTTCATTGTACCTCGTGACTTTTCCCACTCCCTTGGTGCTGGTTTGTCACATCTGGTGTATGTTTCGCAAAGAGACCATTGAAGACTCTCCAGTGTTCTCTAAAGTGCTTTCCAGACTTGGCAAAGAGTAAGTATCGTGTTTCACTGCAGACCTCAATTATGACCTCAAAGAATCCACCTGTGCCATCTAATACCACTGATGTTTCACAAAACATAGGAATTACTACAGTTAAAGGTGAATTATCGGAGTCCAACTGAACCCTCCCAGAATGTTGATATGGAACTCTTTTCGTTTTTCCATATGCCGGGGAAGTCTGGTAATCATACTACATGTGAAAAGGTGAACTATCGTGTTGAAACAGGAAAAGCTCTGAATACCATAAGCCGATGTTTCCTTAACTCTGACCATGAGACATTACTAAGTTAACCAGATGGTAAGTATGTGTTGTCCATCTGGTCACCTCGAAGATGTTTGACACTCTGGCGATAAAGCACGCACAACGAAAATGATTAGCATTACATTAAAGAAACTAGTGAAAGAAATATGTGTTGACACTGTAGAATTACCATCTTATATCTTGCGTTATACAAACGGGAATACAACAATGGATGTGCCTATTATAAAAGACACAATATGTTTCGAAAAAGTCTCATGGTATTTACGGAACTTTAATTTTGATACCCTTAGTTGTAGTTAGCGTTTTGCTGTAATTATTCGTTTGAAGAGGCTACTAGTCTTACAAAATTTCCGAGCTATGAAAATGGACTTATTTTGAAGTCCCAACTTCGTATTCAGACAAAACTTCTTAATTCAAATTTGTTAAAGATATAAATCGTCTGTCTAAGAGCCATTGTTATATTCTGGAAATTTCCAAGACACCAGGAAACTGTCTAGTGGTTTAGGGTTTGGAAATAAATAAACAATCATATGCCAGCATTTAAGGTGATGTTTCCTATAAACGATGAGATATTACTTACAGTCTAAAGGTGATGTATCGTGTTGTCACATTTCTATTATATACTCGTGATGTTTACTATTAATGAAGAGATTTAAGACTACAGTTAAGATGGTTGATTATCGTGTTGTCCTTCTGAATACCTCAGTGATTTTTTCTATATACCATGAGGATGAACTAAAGTTAAATGGTGAAGTAACATTGTTGACTCAATCTAAAATATCATCGTGTTGTTTCCTCTATACATGAGAGTATATACTACAGTTAAAGGTGACATGGTATCGTGTTGTCAATCCTGTGGTCATTTGTTACCTCATGATTTTTCCTATAATACAGTGAAGAGTTTACTACATGTTAAAGGTGATGTAATTCGTGTTGTCACATCTGAATACCTCGTGATCGTTTCCATATATAACATGATAACCGGATTATCATACAGTTAAATGTGGTAAGTATCGTTGTTGGTCCATCTTAAAACTCGGTGGTGTGTTCCTATAATAATGAGAGATTATTTAATCAGTTTAAAGTTGCGAATCGTTTTGTCCATCGTGCCAAATACCTCGTGATGTTTCCTATAAATCATGAAGATACTACAGTTAATGGGTGAAGTATCGTGTTTCCATCTGAATTCATGCGTGATGTTTTCCTATAAACATGAGAGAATTACTACAGTTAACGGTGAATGTATCGTTGTTGTCCATTTCTGAATACCTCGTGATGTTTCCTATATACAAGAGAGATTACTACAGTAAAGTTAGTATCGTGTTGTCACAATTTTTAGTGAATACCTCGAGATGTTTCCTATAAAGCAAGATAGATGAGTCCTACAGTTAAAGGTGAAGTATCGTGTTGTTCCACTCTGTATTACCTCATGATGTTTCCTATATACATTTGTGATTACACAGTAAAGGTGAAGTATCGTGTTGTCCATCTTAATTACTCGTTCGATGTGTTTCCTATAAACATGAGAGTGAATACTTCTAGTTTAAATGGTGAAGTATCGTGTTGTCCCATCTGAATACTCCTCGTGATGTTTCCATATAACATGAGAGATTACTACAGTTAAGGTGATCAGTTAACGTGTTGTTCCATTGAATTATCGTGTATGTTTCCTTTAACTGAGAGAGATTACTACAGGGTTAAAGTGTGAAGTATCGTGTTGTCATATGAATACTCGTGATGTTTCCTATAAACCATGAGAGATACACTACAGTTAAAGGTGAAGTATCGTGTTGTCCATCTGAAACCTGGGACCTTGTGATGAGATTACCAGTTAAAAACATCGATCTCGAGTGATATACTACATGAGAGATACCTTTTACTAAAAACAAACAGATTTACAGTTAAAAAGGTGAAGTATCGTGTTGTCCATCTGAATACCTCGTGATGTTTTCCTATAAACATGAGAGATTACTACAGTTAAAGGTGAAGTATCGTGTTTGTCCATCTGAATACCTCGTAGATGTTTCCTATATACATGAGAGATACTACTACAGTTAAAGGTGAAGTATCGTGTTGTCCATCTGAATACCTCGTGATGTTTCCTATAAAAACAAGAGAGATTACTACAGTTAAAGGTGAAGTATCGTGTTGTCCATCTGAATACCTCGTGATGTTTCCTATAACATGAGAGATACTAACTACAGTTAAAGGTGAAGTATCGTGTTGTCCATCTGAATACCTCGCTGATGTTTCCTAATAAACATGAGAGATAACTACAGTTAAAGGTGAAGTATCGTGTTGTCCATCTGAATACCTCGTGATGTTATCCTATAAACATGAGAGATTACTACAGTTAAAGGTGAAGTATCGTGTTGTCCATCTGAATACCTCGTGATGAATTCCTATATACATGAGAGATTACTACAGTTAAAGGTGAAGTATCGTGTTGTCCATCTGAATACCTCGTGATGTTTCCTATAAACATGAGAGATTACTACAGTTAAAAGGTGAAGTAAGGTTCGTGTTGTCCATCTGAATACCTCGTGATGTTTCCTATAAAGAGATTACTACAGTTAAATGTGAAGTAACGTGTTGTCCATCTGAATACCTCGTGATGGTTTTCCTATAATACAATGAGAGATTAAAGTTAAAGGTGAAGTATCGTGTTGTCCATCTGAATACCTCGTGATGTTTCCTATAAACATGAGAGATTACTACAGTTAAAGGTGAAGTATCGTGTTGTCCATCTGAATACCTCGTGATGTTTCCTATAAACATGAGAGATTACTACAGTTAAAGGTGAAGTATCGTGTTGTCCATCTGAATACCTCGTGATGTTTCCTATAAACATGAGAGATTACTACAGTTAAAGGTGAAGTATCGTGTTGTCCATCTGAATACCTCGTGATGTTTCCTATAAACATGAGAGATTACTACAGTTAAAGGTGAAGTATCGTGTTGTCCATCTGAATACCTCGTGATGATGTTTCCTATAAACATGAGAGATTACTACAGTTTAAAGGTGAAGTATCGTGTTGTCCATCTGAATACCTCGTGATGTTTTCCTATAAACATGAGAGATTACTACAGTTAAAGGTGAAGTAATCGTGTTGTCCATCTGAATACCTCGTGATGTTCCTATAAACATGAGAGATTACTACAGTTAAAGGTGAAGTATCGTGTTGTCCATCTGTTGATGTTTCCTATCAGAGAGATTACTAATAAAGGTGAAGTATCGTGTTGTCCATCTCGTGATGTTTCCTATAAACATGAGAGATTACTACAGTTAAAGGTGAAGTATCGTGTTGTCCATCTGAATACCTCGTGATGTTTCCTATAAACATGAGAGATTACTACAGTTAAAGGTGAAGTATCGTGTTGTCCATCTGAATACCTCGTGATGTTTCCTATAATACATGAGAGATTACTACAGTTAAAGGTGAAGTATCGTGTTGTCCATCTGAATACCTCGTGATGTTTCCTATAAACATGAGAGATTACTACAGTTAAAGGTGAAGTATCGTGTTGTCCATCTGAATACCTCGTGATGTTTCCTATAAACATGAGAGATTACTACAGTTAAAGGTGAAGTATCGTGTTGTCCATCTGAATACCTCGTGATGTTTCCTATAAACATGAGAGATTACTACAGTTAAAGGTGAAGTATCGTGTTGTCCATCTGAATACCTCGTGATGTTTCCTATAAACATGAGAGATTACTACAGTTAAAGGTGAAGTATCGTGTTGTCCATCTGAATACCTCGTGATGTTTCCTATAAACATGAGAGATTACTACAGTTAAAGGTGAAGTATCGTGTTGTCCATCTGAATACCTCGTGATGTTTCCTATAAACATGAGAGATTACTACAGTTAAAGGTGAAGTATCGTGTTGTCCATCTGAATACCTCGTGATGTTTCCTATAAACATGAGAGATTACTACAGTTAAAGGTGAAGTATCGTGTTGTCCATCTGAATACCTCGTGATGTTTCCTATAAACATGAGAGATTACTACAGTTAAAGGTGAAGTATCGTGTTGTCCATCTGAATACCTCGTGATGTTTCCTATAAACATGAGAGATTACTACAGTTAAAGGTGAAGTATCGTGTTGTCCATCTGAATACCTCGTGATGTTTCCTATAAACATGAGAGATTACTACAGTTAAAGGTGAAGTATCGTGTTGTCCATCTGAATACCTCGTGATGTTTCCTATAAACATGAGAGATTACTACAGTTAAAGGTGAAGTATCGTGTTGTCCATCTGAATACCTCGTGATGTTTCCTATAAACATGAGAGATTACTACAGTTAAAGGTGAAGTATCGTGTTGTCCATCTGAATACCTCGTGATGTTTCCTATAAACATGAGAGATTACTACAGTTAAAGGTGAAGTATCGTGTTGTCCATCTGAATACCTCGTGATGTTTCCTATAAACATGAGAGATTACTACAGTTAAAGGTGAAGTATCGTGTTGTCCATCTGAATACCTCGTGATGTTTCCTATAAACATGAGAGATTACTACAGTTAAAGGTGAAGTATCGTGTTGTCCATCTGAATACCTCGTGATGTTTCCTATAAACATGAGAGATTACTACAGTTAAAGGTGAAGTATCGTGTTGTCCATCTGAATACCTCGTGATGTTTCCTATAAACATGAGAGATTACTACAGTTAAAGGTGAAGTATCGTGTTGTCCATCTGAATACCTCGTGATGTTTCCTATATACATGAGAGAGATTACTACAGTTAAAGGTGAAGTATCGTGTTGTCCATCTGAATACCTCGTGATGTTTCCTATAAACATGAGAGATTACTACAGTTAAAGGTGAAGTATCGTGTTGTCCATCTGAATACCTCGTGATGTTTCCTATAAACATGAGAGATTACTACAGTTAAAGGTGAAGTATCGTGTTGTCCATCTGAATACCTCGTGATGTTTCCTATAATACATGAGAGATTACTACAGTTAAAGGTGAAGTATCGTGTTGTCCATCTGAATACCTCGTGATGTTTCCTATAAACATGAGAGATTACTACAGTTAAAGGTGAAGTATCGTGTTGTCCATCTGAATACCTCGTGATGTTTCCTATAAACATGAGAGATTACTACAGTTAAAGGTGAAGTATCGTGTTGTCCATCTGAATACCTCGTGATGTTTCCTATAAACATGAGAGATTACTACAGTTAAAGGTGAAGTGAAGTATCGTGTTGTCCATCTGAATACCTCGTGATGTTTCCTATAAACATGAGAGATTACTACAGTTAAAGGTGAAGTATCGTGTTGTCCATCTGAATACCTCGTGATGTTTCCTATAAACATGAGAGATTACTACAGTTAAAGGTGAAGTATCGTGTTGTCCATCTGAATACCTCGTGATGTTTCCTATAAACATGAGAGATTACTACAGTTAAAGGTGAAGTATCGTGTTGTCCATCTGAATACCTCGTGATGTTTCCTATAAACATGAGAGATTACTACAGTTAAAGGTGAAGTATCGTGTTGTCCATCTGAATACCTCGTGATGTTTCCTATAAACATGAGAGATTACTACAGTTAAAGGTGAAGTATCGTGTTGTCCATCTGAATACCTCGTGATGTTTCCTATAAACATGAGAGATTACTACAGTTAAAGGTGAAGTATCGTGTTGTCCATCTGAATACCTCGTGATGTTTCCTATAAACATGAGAGATTACTACAGTTAAAGGTGAAGTATCGTGTTGTCCATCTGAATACCTCGTGATGTTTCCTATAAACATGAGAGATTACTACAGTTAAAGGTGAAGTATCGTGTTGTCCATCTGAATACCTCGTGATGTTTCCTATAAACATGAGAGATTACTACAGTTAAAGGTGAAGTATCGTGTTGTCCATCTGAATACCTCGTGATGTTTCCTATATATACATGAAGAGATTACTACAGTTAAGGTGAAGTAACGTGTATCGTGTTGTCCATCTGAATACCTCGTGATGTTTCCTATAAACATACAGAGGTGAAGTATCGTGTTGTCCATCTGATACCTCGTGGTTTCCTATAAAATGAGAGATTACTACAGTTAAAGGTGAAGTATCGTGTTGTCCATCTGAATACCTCGTGATGTTTCCTATATACATGAGAGATTACTACAGTTAAAGGTGAAGTATCGTGTTGTCCATCTGAATACCTCGTGATGTTTCCTATAAACATGAGAGATTACTACAGTTAAAGGTGAAGTATCGTGTTGTCCATCTGAATACCTCGTGATGTTTCCTATAAACATGAGAGATTACTACAGTTAAAGGTGAAGTATCGTGTTGTCCATCTGAATACCTCGTGATGTTTCCTATAAACATGAGAGATTACTACAGTTAAAGGTGAAGTATCGTGTTGTCCATCTGAATACCTCGTGATGTTTCCTATAAACATGAGAGAGATTACTACAGTTAAAGGTGAAGTATCGTGTTGTCCATCTGAATACCTCGTGATGTTTCCTATAAACATGAGAGATTACTACAGTTAAAGGTGAAGTATCGTGTTGTCCATCTGAATACCTCGTGATGTTTCCTATAAACATGAGAGATTACTACAGTTAAAGGTGAAGTATCGTGTTGTCCATCTGAATACCTCGTGATGTTTCCTATAAACATGAGAGATTACTACAGTTAAAGGTGAAGTATCGTGTTGTCCATCTGAATACCTCGTGATGTTTCCTATATACATGAGAGATTACTACAGTTAAAGGTGAAGTATCGTGTTGTCCATCTGAATACCTCGTGATGTTTCCTATATACCTGAGGGATTACTACAGTTAAAGGTGAAGTATCGTGTTGTCCATCTGAATACCTCGTGATGTTTCCTATATACATGAGGGATTACTACAGTTAAGGTGAAGTATCGTGTTGTCCATCTGAATACCTCGTGATGTTTCCTATATACATGAGAGATTACTACAGTTAAAGGTGAAGTATCGTGTTGTCCATCTGAATACCTCGTGATGTTTCCTATAAACATGAGAGATTACTACAGTTAAAGGTGAAGTATCGTGTTGTCCATCTGAATACCTCGTGATGTTTCCTATATACATGATAGATTTCTACAGTTAAAGGTGAAGTATCGTGTTGTCCATCTGAATACCTCGTGATGTTTCCTATAAACATGAGAGATTACTACAGTTAAAGGTGAAGTATCGTGTTGTCCATCTGAATACCTCGTGATGTTTCCTATAAACATGAGAGATTACTACAGTTAAAGGTGAAGTATCGTGTTGTCCATCTGAATACCTCGTGATGTTTCCTATAAACATGAGAGATTACTACAGTTAAAGGTGAAGTATCGTGTTGTCCATCTGAATACCTCGTGATGTTTCCTATAAACATGAGAGATTACTACAGTTAAAGGTGAAGTATCGTGTTGTCCATCTGAATACCTCGTGATGTTTCCTATAAACATGAGAGATTACTACAGTTAAAGGTGAAGTATCGTGTTGTCCATCTGAATACCTCGTGATGTTTCCTATAAACATGAGAGATTACTACAGTTAAAGGTGAAGTATCGTGTTGTCCATCTGAATACCTTCGTGATGTTTCCTATAAACATGAGAGATTACTACAGTTAAAGGTGAAGTATCGTGTTGTCCATCTGAATACCTCGTGATGTTTCCTATAAACATGAGAGATTACTACAGTTAAAGGTGAAGTATCGTGTTGTCCATCTGAATACCTCGTGATGTTTCCTATATACATGAGAGATTACTACAGTTAAAGGTGAAGTATCGTGTTGTCCATCTGAATACCTCGTGATGTTTCCTATATACCTGAGAGATTACTACAGTTAAAGGTGAAGTATCGTGTTGTCCATCTGAATACCTCGTGATGTTTCCTATAAACATGAGAGATTACTACAGTTAAAGGTGAAGTATCGTGTTGTCCATCTGAATACCTCGTGATGTTTCCTATATACATGAGAGATTACTACAGTTAAAGGTGAAGTATCGTGTTGTCCATCTGAATACCTCGTGATGTTTCCTATAAACATGAGAGATTACTACAGTTAAAGGTGAAGTATCGTGTTGTCCATCTGAATACCTCGTGATGTTTCCTATAAACATGAGAGATTACTACAGTTAAAGGTGAAGTATCGTGTTGTCCATCTGAATACCTCGTGATGTTTCCTATAAACATGAGAGATTACTACAGTTAAAGGTGAAGTATCGTGTTGTCCATCTGAATACCTCGTGATGTTTCCTATATACATGAGAGATTACTACAGTTAAAGGTGAAGTATCGTGTTGTCCATCTGAATACCTCGTGATGTTTCCTATATACATGAGAGATTACTACAGTTAAAGGTGAAGTATCGTGTTGTCCATCTGAATACCTCGTGATGTTTCCTATATACATGAGAGATTACTACAGTTAAAGGTGAAGTATCGTGTTGTCCATCTGAATACCTCGTGATGTTTCCTATATACATGAGAGATTACTACAGTTAAAGGTGAAGTATCGTGTTGTCCATCTGAATACCTCGTGATGTTTCCTATATACATGAGAGATTACTACAGTTAAAGGTGAAGTATCGTGTTGTCCATCTGAATACCTCGTGATGTTTCCTATAAACATGAGAGATTACTACAGTTAAAGGTGAAGTATCGTGTTGTCCATCTGAATACCTCGTGATGTTTCCTATAAACATGAGAGATTACTACAGTTAAAGGTGAAGTATCGTGTTGTCCATCTGAATACCTCGTGATGTTTCCTATAAACATGAGAGATTACTACAGTTAAAGGTGAAGTATCGTGTTGTCCATCTGAATACCTCGTGATGTTTCCTATAAACATGAGAGATTACTACAGTTAAAGGTGAAGTATCGTGTTGTCCATCTGAATACCTCGTGATGTTTCCTATAAACATGAGAGATTACTACAGTTAAAGGTGAAGTATCGTGTTGTCCATCTGAATACCTCGTGATGTTTCCTATAAACATGAGAGATTACTACAGTTAAAGGTGAAGTATCGTGTTGTCCATCTGAATACCTCGTGATGTTTCCTATAAACATGAGAGATTACTACAGTTAAAGGTGAAGTATCGTGTTGTCCATCTGAATACCTCGTGATGTTTCCTATAAACATGAGAGATTTACTACAGTTAAAGGTGAAGTATCGTGTTGTCCATCTGAATACCTCGTGATGTTTCCTATATACATGAGAGATTACTACAGTTAAAGGTGAAGTATCGTGTTGTCCATCTGAATACCTCGTGATGTTTCCTATAAACATGAGAGATTACTACAGTTAAAGGTGAAGTATCGTGTTGTCCATCTGAATACCTCGTGATGTTTCCTATAAACATGAGAGATTACTACAGTTAAAGGTGAAGTATCGTGTTGTCCATCTGAATACCTCGTGATGTTTCCTATATACATGAGAGATTACTACAGTTAAAGGTGAAGTATCGTGTTGTCCATCTGAATACCTCGTGATGTTTCCTATAAAACATGAGAGATTACTACAGTTAAAGGTGAAGTATCGTGTTGTCCATCTGAATACCTCGTGATGTTTCCTATATACATGAGAGATTACTACAGTTAAAGGTGAAGTATCGTGTTGTCCATCTGAACTGTTACTGTACCCGCTAATACAAAATGTAGACTACTTGTAATGTATGATGTAGTTTACTACAGCGGGGTTGACCTCGGGCAGTCCTGTAATTACCACCAACACTGTTACTGTACCCGCTAATCAAAATGTAGACTACTAGTAATGTATGATGTAGTTTACAGCGGGGTTGTTACCTCGGGCAGTCCTGTCATTACCACCAACACTTTTTACTGTACCCACTAATCAAAAATGTAGACTACTAAGTTTTATGTAGTAATCGGGCAGTTCCCTGCCATGATGTAGTTAACAGCGGGGTTGACCTCGACCTGGGCAGTCCTGTCATTACCATCAACACTGTTACTGTACCCACTAATCAAAATGTAGACTACTAGTTCTTATGTACCAACCAAAAAATGTAGTTTAACAGCGGGGTTGACCTCAGGGCACTTACCACCAACACTGTTACGTTTAGGGTTGTACCCACTAATCAAAATGTTACTAGACTACTAGCTATGTATAATGTAGTTAACAGCGGGGTTGACCTCGGGCAGTCCTGTCAGCTGGTTTTACCTCGCATCACCAACACTGTTACTGTACCCCTAATCAAAATGTAGACTACTAGTTATGTCAAAATAATGTATGTACGTTTAACAGCGGGGTTGACCTCGGGCAGTCCTGTCATTACCACCAACACTGTTTACTGTACCCACTAATCAAAATGTAGACTACTAGTTATGTATAATGTAGTTAACAGCGGGGTTGACCTCGGCAGTCCTGTCATTACCACCAACACTTTACTGTACCCACTAATCAAAATGTAGACTACTAGTTATGTATAATGTAGTTAACAGCGGGGTTGACCTCGGGCAGTCTGTCATTACCACCACACACTGTTACTGTACCCACTAATCAACAAAATGTAGACTACTAGTAAATGTATGATGTAGTTAACAGCGGGGTTGACCTCGGGCAGTCCTGTCATTACCACCAACACTGTTTACTGTACCCACTAATCAAAATGTAGACTACTAGTAATGTATGATGTAGTTTACAGCGGGGTTGACCTCGGGCAGTCCTGTCATTACCATCAACACTGTTACTGTACCCGCTAATCAAAATGTAGACTACTAGTAATGTATGATGTAGTTTACAGCGGGGTTGACCTCGGGCAGTCCTGTCATTACCACCAACACTGTTACTGTACCCGCTAATCAAAATGTAGACTACTTAGTAATGTATGATGTAGTTTTACAGCGGGGTTGACCCTCGGGCAGTCCTGTCATTACCACCAACACTGTTACTGTACCCGCTAATCAAAATGTAGACTACTAGTAATGTATGATGTAGTTTACAGCGGGGTTGACCTCGGGCAGTCCTGTCATTACCACCAACACTGTTACTGTTACCCGCTAATCAAAACATAGACTATTAGTAATGGATGATGTAGTTAACAGCGGGTTGACCTCGGGCAGTCCTGTCATTACCATCAACATGTTACTGTACCCGCTAATCAAAATGTGACTACTAGTAATGGATGATGTAGTTAAACAGCGGGGTTGACCTCGGGCAGTCCTGTCATTACCATCAACACTGTTACTGTACCCGCTAATCAAAATGTGACTACTAGTAATGTATGATGTAGTTTACAGCGGGGTTGACCTCGGGCAGTCCCTGTCATTACCACCAACACTGTTACTGTACCCGCTAATCAAATGTGACTACTAGTAATGTATGATGTAGTTAACAGCGGGGTTGACCTCGGGCAGTCCTGTCATTACCAACCAACACTGTTACTGTACCCACTAATCAAAATGTAGACTACTAGTAATGTATGATGTAGTTAACAGCGGGGTTGACCTCGGGCAGTCCTGTCATTACCACCAACACTGTTTACTGTACCCGCTAATCAAAATGTAGACTACTAGTAATGTATGATGTAGTTTACAGCGGGGTTGACCTCGGGCAGTCCTGTCATTACCATCAACACTGTTACTGGTACCCGCTAATCAAAATGTAGACTACTAGTAATGTATGATGTAGTTTACAGCGGGGTTGACCTCGGGCAGTCCTGTCATTACCATCAACACTGTTACTGTACCCGCTAATCAAAATGTAGACTACTAGTAATGTATGATGTAGTTTACAGCGGGGTTGACCTCGGGCAGTTCCTGTCATTACCATCAACACTGTTTACTGTACCCGCTAATCAAAGTGTAGACTACTAGTAATGTATGATGTAGTTTAACAGCGGGGTTGACCTCGGGCAGTCTGTCATTACCACCTATACCATTGACCGCTAATCAAAATATAGACTCCTAGGTAATGTATGATGTAGTTTACAGCGGGGTTGACCTCGGGCAGTCCTGTCATAACCATCAACACTGTTACTGTACCCGCTAATAAAAATGTAGACTACTAGTAATGTATGATGTAGTTTACAGCGGGGTTGACCTCGGGCAGTCCTGTAATTACCACCAACACTGTTACTGTACCCGCTAATCAAAATGTAGACTACTAGTAATGTATGATGTAGTTAACAGCGGGGTTGACCTCGGGCAGTCCTGTAATTACCACCAACACTGTTACTGTACCCGCTAATCAAAATGTAGACTACTAGTAATGTATGATGTAGTTAACAGCGGGGTTGACCTCGGGCAGTTCTGTCATTACCACCAACACTGTTACTGTACCCGCTAATCAAAATATAGACTACTAGTAATGTATGATGTAGTTTACAGCGGGGTTGACCTCGGGCAGTCCTGTCATTACCACCAACACTGTTACTGTACCCGCTAATCCTACTAGTAATGTATGATGTAGTTTACAGCGGGGTTGACCTCGGGCAGTCCTGTAATTTACCACCAACACTGTTACTGTACCCGCTAATCAAAATGTAGACTACTAGTAATGTATGATGTAGTTTACAGCGGGGTTGACCTCGGGCAGTCCTGTCATTACCACCAACACTGTTACTGTACCCGCTAATCAAAATGTAGACTACTAGTAATGTATGATGTAGTTTACAGCGGGGTTGACCTCGGGCAGTCCTGTAATTACCACCAACACTGTTACTGTACCCGCTAATCAAAATGTAGACTACTTGTAATGTATGATGTAGTTTACAGCGGGGTTGACCTCGGGCAGTCCTGTTATTACCACCAACACTGTTACTGTACCCGCTAATCAAAATGTAGACTACTAGTAATGTATGATGTAGTTAACAGCGGGGTTGACCTCGGGCAGTCCTGTAATTACCACCAACACTGTTACTGTACCCGCTAATCAAAATGTAGACTACTAGTAATGTATGATGTAGTTAACAGCGGGGTTGACCTCGGGCAGTCCTGTAATTACCACCAACACTGTTACTGTACCCGCTAATCAAAATGTAGACTACTAGTAATGTATGATGTAGTTAACAGCGGGGTTGACCTCAGGCAGTTCTGTCATAACCACCAACACTGGTACTGTACCCGCTTATCAAAATGTAGACTACTCACGCTGTTGGTGAGTTATTACAAAATCTAAAAGACAAACATTGTCTAATATGTTTCTCCGATTGCAATACACATACAATTTGGGGCATTGCTACAGTAAACAGGATACTAAGTAAACCAATCTTGGTGTTTTTTTTCAGGTTTTAAGATACTTTATTCACTAAGATATCGCAACGCTGTTTCAGCAGCCAGTCAAATGCAACAAATCTTGTTTTCAAAACAATAACAAAGCACATGTAGGTCCCTCAAGGGCCTTACCAAGGTTCATTACTTATCAGAATAAGGTTAACTAATGGTGGCGAGTCCTATTCCGAGGTTATGAATCTAACACAGTGTCAGTAAACATTTATCTTTTTTGTAATTTCTAGGTCATTGTCCCGATTATTCAGATAATTCCTTCTATCTAGGTCATACATATTAAGGCCATGTTAAAGCTAGCTATAAAATATAATAATATAATTCTGTACATTAAATACAAGTGATAGATTCACTATAAGTATATCATTTGGTATTCAACTGTTTATATGAACGAGGAGTCACAATTAACTTGTATGATAGTAAATGGAGAATGAGCTCGATACGTCTATCTCTATCATTCTGGATGAAGTGCAATGAAACAAGCCGGGATATGATGAAGTGACCAGCGCCTGCAATGAAACAAGCCGGGATATGATGAAGTGACCAGCGCCTGTAATGAAACCAAATCGTAGATAAACAAAATACATAGATGGCGTCATTGCTAGAAAATAGTCCCCGGATGTTAATTCAATAAACTCACACAATTAGTTGATACATTAATCATTGTATTGACGGCAAACATCAATTTATCAACGTTTGTCTTTAATAGGAATGTACCATGTCCTATCTCATTTTATTGACGAAATAAAACATCAGTTTAAATCACATTCCTGACATGACTGATCTTAAGTAGCTTAAGTATTTATGACATATTTTAGGCTACATGTAAAAGTGCATCCTATATCTCTCCGTCAGACGAATGGATCGTTAAGTACATGTCCGTCAACTGTGTCTGTGTAACAACCAAATCCCCCCTATCACATATTTGAACCATCTATATGTATAATTGTAGGAAGGACGTTAGTATCCCATAGCATGCCATAGAAGACTGATTTGTTTTCAATTGTAAGCATAATGCGATCAAGTGGGGTGTGTCGTTAAATTTAGTGATAAGACACTATAAATTGAAAAACGGCTTTCCTATTCCAAGGAGATACCAGTGTGAACACAAAATATAATGCTAAACACGAAACACAACACGTGTAAGACCGTCCTTATATAACCATTGGTGAAGATAGACGTAAATATATACAGATATACTTTTATATTGCAGAGATTTGTCAAGAGGGCCTATATCGGTCACCAGGTATACTTCAGTTGTAACACTTATCTGGCTTAGAACCTGACATAAGAGTATTATTTATTGCAGTTATGGATTTAATATCTACATGAAGTTGTAATATTTAAAGCATATCAAGTTGATAAACATATGATAAACATATGTACAAGATGTATCCATTCAAATCATTCAGAAAAGACATTTGGCAAAATAGATAAAACTTCTCAGGCCCCAGAGGCTGTTTTTTTTTTTTTTTTTTCGAGGGAGGGGGGGGGGCGGTCAGCCCAACCATTTCCACAACTTTAAATTTCCGTCCATAGGGATGTTTCCATCCAACAGTAGTTTTTAGTGAGAATTGATGGCGGACCTCACGGTGTACCATAAACTCTCCTAGGTCCATTGAAACAGGGCAGCTAAAATGTTACCACTTCAATTTAAGATTTGAATGTCAAAACAGTTCTATTGTTCCATTACGATAATACTGTTCATATAGCTTGAATGCACCAGGATATAGTCAAAACGGTATTATTTGAGGCTCATATTTATTTTTTCATTTATTTATTTTTCTTAAGGTGCGGTTGGTAAATTAAATATCGATATATGTTTGCCCTGTGAGTTTATGTGTTGTATACGATACTGACATCAAATGAACCTTCCAATATACCAAAGTGAAAATGATGTAGACATAATATACGCAATAAGAACGTTTTGGCCGATTTTGTAATTGATTATAGCGTATATCGGAGTACGTAAGTTTTACATGTCGACACATCAATCAGTCTGATATATAGACATGACATGTTGTGTCGTTATTGAATATCTATAAAGGACGGGCCTCTATATAGCCACGGGCTTTACGGACAATCAGTTAATGCCTGTACACGGAATCACCTATACTTGTTAAGTTTGATGTATTTGTCATTAGATATAGGTGTGGGCCAAAGACATAACATAAACGATGGTAATCAATATAAAATTGAATCTTTACACACGTATTTTGGGATACGCATTATATTATTCAAGTGACGTGTGCCGTAACTTGGCGCAAATTTTGAAATGCTCTCTTACGTTATCTATTGAAAACCAACAGGTTTGATGAATAAAAATCAGCTATACTTGTTAAGTTTGATGTATTTGTCATTAGAAATAGGTGTGAGCCAAAGACATAACATAACCGATGGTAATCAATATAAAATTTAATCTTTACACACGTATTTTGGGATACGCATTATATTATCTAAGTGACGTGTGCCGTAACTTGGCGCAAATTTTGAAATGCTTTCTTACGTTATCTATTGAAACAAACAGGTTTGATGAATAAAACTGTGGACATGATTCAAACGGTTTAGGATGACATAAAAGTATTAGCTATAACTAATTTATGTATTGTAAATTTTTTGTTTTTAATGACTTATATATCTTCAGATGATACATACTTGCAGCAATCAATAACTTAATACACTGTAAACACATGGAATGCAATTATAGACCACAGCCTCACCATCTGACCGTAATGTAATTATAGACCACAGCTTCACCATCTGACCGTAATGTAATTATAGACCACAGCTTCACCATCTGACCGTAATGTAATTATAGACCACAGCTTCATCATCTGACCGCAATGTAATTATAGATCACAGCTTCACCATCTGACCGTAATGTAATTATAAACTACAGCTTCACCATCTGACCGTAATGTAATCATAGACCACAGATTCACCATCTTACCGTTATGTAATTATAGACCACAGCTTCATCATCTGACCGTTATGTAATTATAGACCACAGCTTCATCATCTGACCGTAATGTAATTATAGACCACAGCTTCACCATCTGACCGTAATGTAATTATAGACCACAGCCTCGCCATCTGACCGTAATGTAATTATAGACCACAGCTTCACCATCTGACCGTAATGTAATTATAGACCACAGCCTCACCATCTGACCGTAATGTAATTATATACCACAGCTTCACCATCTGACCGTAATGTAATTATAAAATACAGCTTCACCATCTTACCGTAATGTAATTACAGACCACAGCTTCACCATCTGACCGTAATTTAATTATAGACCACAGCTTCACCATCTGACCGTAATGTAATTATAGACCACAGCGTAACCATCTGACCGTAATGTAATTATAGACCACAGCTTCACCATCTGACCGTAATGTAATTATAGACCACAGCTTCATCATCTGACCGTAATGTAATTATAAACCACAGCTTCATCATCTGACCGTAATGTAATTGTAGACCACAGCTTCATCATCTGACCGTAATGTAATTATAGACCACAGCTTCACCATCTGACCGTAATGTAATTATATACCACAGCTTCACCATCTGACCGTTATGTAATTATAGACCACAGCTTCACATCTGACCTTAATGTAATTATAGACCACAGCTTCACCATCTCACCGTAATGTAATTATAGACCACAGCTTCACCATCTGACCGTAATGTAATTATATACCACAGCTTCACCATCTGACCGTAATGTAATTATAGACCACAGCTTCACCATCTGACCGTAATGTAATAATAGACCACAGCTTCACCATCTGACCGTAATGTAATTATATACCATAGCTTCATCATCTGACCGTAATGTAATTATATACCACAGCTTCACCATCTGACCATAATGTAATTATATACCACAGCTTCACCATCTGACCGTAATGTAATTATAGATCACAGCTTCACCATCTTACCGTATGTAATTATAGACCACAGCTTCATCATCTGACCGTTATGTAATTATAGACCACAGCTTCACCATCTGACCGTAATGTAATTATATTCCACAGCTTCACCATCTGACCGTAATGTAATTATAGACCACAGCCTCGCCATCTGACCGCAATGTAATTATAGACCACAGCTTCACCATCTCACCGTAATGTAATTATAGACCACAGCTTCACCATCTGACCGTAATGTAATTATATACCACAGCTTCACCATCTGACCGTAATGTAATTATAGACCACAGCTTCACCATCTGACCGTAATGTAATTATATACCACAGCTTCACCATCTGACCGTAATGTAATTATATACCACAGCTTCACCATCTGACCGTAATGTAATTATATATAGACCACAGCTTCACCATCTGACCGTAATGTAATTATAGACCACAGCTTCACCATCTGACCGTAATGTAATTATAACCACAGCTTCCGTATGTAATTATAGACCACAGCTTCACCATCTGACCGTAATGTAATTATAGACCACAGCTTCACCATCTGACCGTAATGTAATTATATACCACAGCTTCACCATCTGACCGTAATGTAATTGTATACCACAGCTTCACCATCTGACCGTAATGTAATTATTATAGACCACAGCTTCACCATCTGACCGTAATGTAATTATAGACCACAGCTTCACCATCTGACCGTAATGTAATCATAAACCACAGCTTCACCATCTGACCGTAATGTAATTATAGACCACAGCTCACCATCTGACCCATTATAGACCACAGCTTCACCATCTGACCGTAATGTAATTATAGACCACAGCTTCACCATCTGACCGTAATGTAATTATATACCACAGCTTCACCATCTGACCGTAATGTAATTATAACCACAGCTTCACCATCTGACCGTAATGTAATTATAGACCACAGCTTCACCATCTGACCGTAATGTAATTATAGACCACAGCTTCACCATCTGACCGTAATGTAATTATAAACCACAGCTTCACCATCTGACCGTAATGTAATTATAAACCACAGCTTCACCATCTGACCGTAATGTAATTATAGACCACAGCTTCACCATCTGACCGTAATGTAATTATAGACCACAGCTTCACCATCTGACCGTAATGTAATTATATACCACAGCTTCACCATCTGACCGTAATGTAATTATAGACCACAGCTTCACCATCTGACCGTAATGTAATTATAGACCACAGCTTCACCATCTGACCGTAATGTAATTATTATCTGACCGTATGTATTATAACCACAGCTTCACCATCTGACCGTAATGTAATTATAGACCACAGCTTCACCATCTGACCGTAATGTAATTATAGACCACAGCTTCACCATCTGACCGTAATGTAATTATAGACCACAGCTTCACCATCTGACCGTAATGTAATTATAGACCACAGCTTCACCATCTGACCGTAATGTAATTATAGACCACAGCTTCACCATCTGACCGTAATGTAATTATAGACCACAGCTTCTTCATCTGACCGTAATGTCTTATAGACCACAGCTTCATCATCTACCGTAATGTATTATAGACCACAGCTTCATCATCTGACCGTAATGTAATTATAGACCACAGCTTCATCATCTGACCGTAATGTAATTATAGACCACAGCTTCACCATCTGACCGTAATGTACTGTACGTAGACCACAGCTTCATCATCTGACCGTAATGTAATTATAGACCACAGCTTCATCATCTGACCGTAATGTAATTATAGACCACAGCTTCATCATCTGACCGTAATGTAATTATAGACCACAGCTTCACCATCTGACCGTAATGTAATTATATACCACAGCTTCACCATCTGACCGTAATGTAATTATGTAATTAATATACCACAGCTTCACCATCTGACCGTAATGTAATTATAGACCACAGCTTCATCATCTGACCGTAATGTAATTATAGACCACAGCTTCACCATCTGACCGTAATGTAATTATAGACCACAGCTTCATCATCTGACCGTAATGTAATTATAGACCACAGCTTCATCATCTGACCGTAATGTAATTATAGACCACAGCTTCATCATCTGACCGTAATGTAATTATAGACCACAGCTTCACCATCTGACCGTAATGTAATTATAGACCACAGCTTCACCATCTGACCGTAATGTAATTATAGACCACAGCTTCACCATCTGACCGTAATGTAATTATAGACCACAGCTTCACCATCTGACCGTAATGTAATTATAGACCACAGCTTCACCATCTGACCGTAATGTAATTATAGACCACAGCTTCATCATCTGACCGTAATGTAATTATAGACCACAGTCATCTGACCGTAATGTAATTATACCACAGCTTCACCATCTGACCGTAATGTAATTATATAGACCACAGCTTCACCATCTGACCGTAATGTAATTATAGACCACAGCTTCACCATCTGACCGTAATGTAATTGTAGACCACAGCTTCATCATCTGACCGTAATGTAATTATAGACCACAGCTTCACCATCTGACCGTAATGTAATTATATACCACAGCTTCACCATCTGACCGTAATGTAATTATAGACCACAGCTTCACCATCTGACCGTAATGTAATTATAGACCACAGCTTCACCATCTGACCGTAATGTAATTATAGACCACAGCTTCACCATCTGACCGTAATGTAATTATAGACCACAGCTTCACCATCTGACCGTAATGTAATTATAGACCACAGCTTCACCATCTGACCGTAATGTAATTATAGACCACAGCTTCACCATCTGACCGTAATGTAATTATAGACCACAGCTTCATCATCTGACCGTAATGTAATTATAGACCACAGCTTCACCATCTGACCGTAATGTAATTATAGACCACAGCTTCACCATCTGACCGTAATGTAATTATAGACCACAGCTTCACCATCTGACCGTAATGTAATTATAGACCACAGCTTCACTATCATCTGACCGTAATGTAATTATAGACCACAGCTTCACCATCTGACCGTAATGTAATTATATACCACAGCTTCACCATCTGACCGTAATGTAATTATAGACCACAGCTTCACCATCTGACCGTAATGTAATTATATACCACAGCTTCACCATCTGACCGTAATGTAATTATAGACCACAGCTTCACCATCTGACCGTAATGTAATTATAGACCACAGCTTCACCATCTGACCGTAATGTAATTATAGACCACAGCTTCACCATCTGACCGTAATGTAATTATAGACCACAGCTTCACCATCTGACCGTAATGTAATTATAGACCACAGCTTCACCATCTGACCGTAATGTAATTATATACCACAGCTTCACCATCTGACCGTAATGTAATTATAGACCACAGCTTCACCATCTGACCGTAATGTAATTATAGACCACCACAGCTTCACCATCTGACCGTAATGTAATTATAGACCACAGCTTCACCATCTGACCGTAATGTAATTATAACCACAGCTTCACCATCTGACCGTAATGTATTTATAGACCACAGCTTCACCATCTGACCGTAATGTAATTATAGACCACAGCTTCACCATCTGACCGTAATGTAATTATATACCACAGCTTCACCATCTGACCGTAATGTAATCATAACCACAGCTTCACCATCTGACCGTAATGTAATTATAGACCACAGCTTCACCATCTGACCGTAATGTAATTATAGACCACAGCTTCACCATCTGACCGTAATGTAATTATAGACCACAGCTTCACCATCTGACCGTAATGTAATTATATACCACAGCTTCACCATCTGACCGTAATGTAATTATAGACCACAGCTTCACCATCTGACCGTAATGTAATTATAGACCACAGCTTCACCATCTGACCGTAATGTAATTATAGACCACAGCTTCACCATCTGACCGTAATGTAATTATAAACCACAGCTTCACCATCTGACCGTAATGTAATTATAGACCACAGCTTCACCATCTGACCGTAATGTAATTATAGACCACAGCTTCACCATCTGACCGTAATGTAATTATAGACCACAGCTTCACCATCTGACCGTAATGTAATTATAAACCACAGCTTCACCATCTGACCGTAATGTAATTATATACCACAGCTTCACCATCTGACCGTAATGTAATTATAGACCACAGCTTCACCATCTGACCGTAATGTAATTATAGACCACAGCTTCACCATCTGACCGTAATGTAATTATAGACCACAGCTTCACCATCTGACCGTAATGTAATTATAGACCACAGCTTCACCATCTGACCGTAATGTAATTATAGACCACAGCTTCACCATCTGACCGTAATGTAATTATAGACCACAGCTTCACCATCTGACCGTAATGTAATATATAACCACAGCTTCACCATCTGACCGTAATGTAATTATAGACCACAGCTTCACCATCTGACCGTAATGTAATTATAGACCACAGCTTCACCATCTGACCGTAATGTAATTATAGACCACAGCTTCACCATCTGACCGTAATGTAATTATAGACCACAGCTTCACCATCTGACCGTAATGTAATTATAGACCACAGCTTCATCATCTGACCGTAATGTAATTATAGACCACAGCTTCACCATCTGACCGTAATGTAATTATAGACCACAGCTTCATCATCTGACCGTAATGTAATTATAGACCACAGCTTCATCATCTGACCGTAATGTAATTATAGACCACAGCTTCACCATCTGACCGTAATGTAATTATAGACCACAGCTTCATCATCTGACCGTAATGTAATTATAGACCACAGCTTCACCATCTGACCGTAATGTAATTATAGACCACAGCTTCACCATCTGACCGTAATGTAATTGTAGACCACAGCTTCATCATCTGACCGTAATGTAATTATATACCACAGCTTCACCATCTGACCGTAATGTAATTATATACCACAGCTTCACCATCTGACCGTAATGTAATTATAGACCACAGCTTCATCATCTGACCGTAATGTAATTATAGACCACAGCTTCACCATCTGACCGTAATGTAATTATATACCAAGCTTCACCATCTGACGTAATGTAATTATAGACCACAGCTTCACCATCTGACCGTAATGTAATTATAGACCACAGCTTCACCATCTGACCGTAATGTAATTATAGACCACAGCTTCACCATCTTACCGTAATGTAATTATAGACCACAGCTTCATCATCTGACCGTAATGTAATTATAGACCACAGCTTCACCATCTGACCGTAATGTAATTATATACCACAGCTTCACCATCTGACCGTAATGTAATTATAGACCACAGCTTCACCATCTGACCGTAATGTAATTATAGACCACAGCTTCACCATCTGACCGTAATGTAATTGTAGACCACAGCTTCACCATCTGACCGTAATGTAATTATAGACCACAGCTTCACCATCTGACCGTAATGTAATTATAGACCACAGCTTCACCATCTGACCGTAATGTAATTATATGTAGACCACAGCTTCACCATCTGACCGTAATGTAATTATATACCACAGCTTCACCATCTGACCGTAATGTAATTATAGACCACAGCTTCACCATCTGACCGTAATGTAATTATATACCACAGCTTCACCATCTGACCGTAATGTAATTATAGACCACAGCTTCACCATCTGACCGTAATGTAATTATAGACCACAGCTTCACCATCTGACCGTAATGTAATTATAGACCACAGCTTCATCATCTGACCGTAATGTAATTATAGACCACAGCTTCACCATCTGACCGTAATGTAATTATAGACCACAGCCTCACCATCTGACCGTAATGTAATTATAGACCACAGCTTCACCATCTGACCGTAATGTAATTATATACCACAGCTTCACCATCTGACCGTAATGTACTGTACGTAGACCACATCTTCATCATCTGACCGTAATGTAATTATAGACCACAGCTTCACCATCTGACCGTAATGTAATTGTAGACCACAGCTTCACCATCTGACCGTAATGCAATTATAGACCACAGCCTCACCATCTGACCGTAATGTAATTATAGACCACAGCTTCATCATCTCACCGTAATGTAATTATATACCACAGCTTCACCATCTGACCGTAATGTAATTATAGACCACAGCTTCACCATCTTACCGTTATGTAATTATAGACCACAGCTTCACCATCTGACCGTAATGTAATTATAGACCACAGCTTCACCATCTGACCGTAATGTAATTATAGACCACAGCTTCACCATCTGACCGTAATGTAATTATATACCACAGCTTCACCATCTGACCGTAATGTAATTATATACCACAGCTTCATCATCTGACCGTAATGTAATTATAGACCACAGCTTCACCATCTGACCGTAATGTAATTATAGACCACAGCTTCATCATCTGACCGTAATGTAATTATAGACCACAGCTTCACCATCTGACCGTGATGTAATTATAGACCACAGCTTCACCATCTGACCGTAATGTACTGTACTAGACCACAGCTTCATCATCTTACCGTTATGTAATTATAGACCACAGCTTCATCATCTGACCGTAATGTAATTATATACCACAGCTTCACCATCTGACCGTAATGTAATTATAGACCACAGCTTCACCATCTGACCGTAATGTAATTATATACCACAGCTTCACTATCTGACCGTTATGTAATTATAGACCACAGCTTCATCATCTGACCGTAATGTAATTATATACCACAGCTTCACCATCTGACCGTAATGTTATTATAGACCACAGCTTCACCATCTGACCGTAATGTAATTATATACCACAGCTTCACCATCTGACCGTAATGTAATTATAGACCACAGCTTCATCATCTGACCGTAATGCAATTATAGACCACAGCCTCACCATCTGACCGTAATGTAATTATAAACCACAGCTTCACCATCTGACCGTAATGTAATTATAGACCACAGCTTCACCATCTGACCGTAATGTAATTATATACCACAGCTTCACCATCTTACCGTTATGTAATTATAGACCACAGCTTCATCATCTGACCGTAATGTAATTATATACCACAGCTTCACCATCTTACCGTTATGTAATTATAGACCACAGCTTCATAATCTGACCGTAATGTAATTATATACCACAGCTTCATCATCTGACCGTAATGTAATTATAGACCACAGCTTCACCATCTTACCGTATGCATCTCTACTCTGCAGATGTGAATATGATGATTTTTGGTAGTGCTGTCATTTTCAGCTTTTATTTGCATTTGTGAAATCTAAACCTATGCATTCTAAATATTGTACTTTCACAAATGCTGATGATTAATATGTAATTTTTGTTTCTTTATTTTAAACGGCAATTTATCATAACTTATGACTATGGATTAAGGTACAATAAAATTGTAGGTCTGTGTGACATGATTTGACTGTACTGTTCCGTAGACGTCAATATTACGACTTTAAGTAATAATACCAAAATTTGATTTGAGTTCCTATTTCTATTTTCAAAAATTTGAACCTCTACATTGTTAATCTCAAAATAAAGTTCACATAAAGGTTTCTTTGGCTTATTATTCGGGACATTTCTTTTACATTGGTACGGGAAATATGTTACCGTAGATGTATTTTCTCTCTGTAACGAGTGGTGCGTGTGTGCCTCAAAAATGCCATCGAACTTGAAGTTTTATCATGGATACATCGTTATCTCATGCAGAAAACTCACACCTGCACAGCGCATAAGAAGGCGGCCGTTTCGACATGACCTGAGCTGATGGCAAGTGTATCTAGGCCATTTATATTAATGTATTTCCATGTGTGTGTGTGTGTGTTGAATACCGAATGAGTTGTCTTATATAAGAAGTCTTATTTTGGGTGCTGTGATTATTTTTTTCGACCCTGAAAAACCTATTCTGTACAATTGACAAAAATATTAACATTAAAATATTTATAAGAACGTCAATAAAATATGTCTATAGAAAGCTTACTGATAAAGTGTAGTAAATAGCCCGTACGAAAATAAGCTTATTCTGAAATAGCCTTAATTTTATATTGAAGAAAATTTCAAAATCGGTTGTCCATTTTACAGCTACGTTAACAGTAATGCATTACTGGGAAATCACGATAAGTCGTTATTGTTTATTTATAATGCAAGAAATCCCCACAGATAGAATACTGAATTGTCCAGGAGTATTATATATAAACGACTGAAATACCATGAGCTATTACTGCAGTTTGTCAAGTTAAAAACAGTTAATGTCTTAGTCCAGAAATATAATGAGAGTATGTATATATGGCCAGGAATACATGTACTACATTTATATAGATGTGTAGTGGAGGTCTGCCTACACGCTGAGCAATTAAGGTTACCAGCTGTGTGTTCAGATTTACAAGGAGTATTTAAATATTCCTAACATATGACGTAGGGTTGGGAGGCTAAAATCTAGACATGATTAGAACGTGACTTTATGTAATCATAAGAAGCCAGTTGTTAGGTAAGAGTCATTACCATTATACACGAACTGCCTATCTCTCGGTTCGTTTATTAAAATAAGTGTAACTTTAATAACTCGTGTCTTTTTAAGGGTTTTCCTATATGCATTGGCTGATTGTATGTTATAGATAAATGAGGCCTACATGGTTTTTTTTATTATTTTATATAGTTTATAAGCATATTGGTTCAATTATCATAATGAGTGAAATTCATTTTTTTTAATTTCTTGTAATTGTTGTTGTTATATAATTTAGTGTTCGTTTTTATAGTTAATTTATTCATTAGTTGATATGATGCAATCTTATAACTGAAGGTTGAAAGTTTTAATTATGTAACAAATATTGTAATAACGATTAAATCATCACATTATCTGTATGTATATTGCACTTATACTGCAATTTATTATACGACTTGCTTTGTCTGCATTCACGCAAATGAATAATGTATAGGTGCAATACTATATGTCCACATCTGCCGACCAATTCACACAACAGATATACCACAGACCCCAAAAACATACAGATAATCACATACCACAGATATACCACAGACCCCAAAAGCATACAAATAATCACATACCACAGATATACCACAGACCCCAAAAACATACAGATAATCACACACCACAGATATACCACAGACTCCAAAAACATACAGATAATCACACACCACAGATATACCACAGACTCCAAAAACATACAGATAATTACACACCACATATATACCACAGACCCAAAAAACATACAGATAATTACACACCACAAATATACCACAGGCTCCAAAAACATACAGATAATCACACACCACAGATATACCACAGATCCCAAAAACATACAGATAATCACATACCACAGATATACCACAGACTCCAAAGATATACCACAGACTCCAAAAACATACAGATAATCACACACCACAGATATACCACAGATCCCCAAAACATACAGATAATCACACACCACAGATATACCACAAACTCCAAAAACATACAGCACAGATATACCACAGACTCCAAAAACATACCGATAATCACACACCACAGATATACCTCAGATCCCAAAAACATACAGATAATCACATATCGCAACACTTTCCGTGCGGAGAAGGTCATCCTGATTAAATAAACTAAAATTCAAGTAAGGTACTCGTGTGTTTTTAACATATATACATCGAAGCGAGAAATTCTACTATAATTGAGCAAATTATACAACCATTATGTGTCCTATCGATAAAAAAGTAAAACGTTGTACTTTGTTGAAATAGATTACACGACAGCACAACTAACTGATGAAACACGATGTAGTGTTGTAATATATGAGATACCTAGCTGGTGGCAGTCAGGTTTCAATCATTAATACTATTAAATTTCCAAAGATCAATTAATCTTGAAATATATCATAACAAAGGGTATAAAAAAAACCTCCAGACTGTTAACGACTAAAATCTTGCTTTCTGTTTAGGATAACGATATTGTATGTCATTTTCGTATTTAATTTAGTATTCACTATATTATTCTATATCTGTTGGTCATTAGATACTCTATACCTGGTACACAACACTTTATACATGTCCATGTCCGGACAATCAGGATAAAACGAACATCATAACCAAAGACGGAAACGGATTTCTGGAAACACCATTATTTTGTTTTCAAAAAGGATATTTTACTTTCAAATTGCATTACTTGAATTTGATTGTTAATGTAGATCTATTTTTTTAATCATTCGCTGTCTCTAATATTACAAAGTCTTGATCACTACGTTAAGATACTTATAATTCGTACTGCCCTCAAGGTGATTTATTTATATCAGAGACAATTAGCTTTGTATAATACCAGGGCAAGGTTGACGGCCGCCAATGTACTTTGTCCTTCTCACACCAACTACAGAGTGGTACGTTCTCATTACCTAGCCATCGTATGATAATTAACGTTAATTTAAGACGCACCATCAACATTCATTACAATACGCCATGGCTGACTGCTCCTAGATATTAACATACAATAACAATGTCGTAGGATTCACGTAAATTGGTTGGCAAAAAATCGTGTTCAGCTTTACTTTTCATTTTTAATTATCTAATGAACTGGTAAGCGGGATCAGGTGGTACTGTTTCTGTCCGTTCCTTCCCGCTTACCGCGTGCCTCTCTCGGTAGTAACATGTGCTTGTCCCGTTTCGTTTTGATTGAACGCAGTAAGTCCCTATAAATCTGGAAATTATTTTTTAACGAATGATTAAGCGGATATGATAATAAAGATGCGATTACTACTTTACATATTTATTATATTTATTTTGATGTGCATGGTTGGTTTTTTTTTTATTTCTATTTGAGAGTAAATAATGTCTCCGGGAAATCATCGCCAGTAACGACCTGCTGCATACCAACTGCTTACTCTATTTACTTTCTCGATCAAAATATCGGTTTTCATTTTGTAGTTTTAACTTTGAAAATACTTTCATATTCGCATTTGCTGACCTCACACAAATATAATAGAAATTGTTATATCTCTACCCATATCATGCATTACAATATAACACTAGCAGTTTATTAATAAAATTGATATCTCAATTTGAACGTCTCTATCATTAATGTTTCTTTAATCCTTTGATTTATTAATAACGAAACAACACATACAAAAAATCGCAACATTCTGAAAGCAAATTCTCAAAAAATTCATTTTCATACTACATAGATAATAATGATAACGAAATTTAATGACGTCGTTTGAAAATTACCCTGCTTTAATATTCTTCACTCGGGCGCAATATCAATATACAGTTATGTATGTCGTCTCTGTGTGAGGCATTTGTAAGTAATAAACATAGCGTCTTGTTTACTCATGCGTAACATCAAATCATAAGATAGTTTTTTTCTAATGAATAAGATATAAATATCGAGTACACTTATATACAAACTAATTTTCCGTGATATTGTTTACTGTACGACATCATGGAAGCAATGACTACAAAAGGTTTCCGGGCAATGTCATGACACAAGTGATTAGTAACAGTCAATACCATAGGTCGTGAGACTAGGTGTTACGGTATCGGTGGTTAACGACAAAAACAAACAGCCCCTCTAATTATACTTCCCTGAGGTCTGACATCGCCAATAGGGTTAAATACAATTATGGTCCGCGTGTCCTGTTCAACAACTTTATATCTATATATCAAAATCCAGGAACCAATTAAATACCGTAATATTGAATTGCATTAATAACGAATATATTAAAACACACTGTTGACATATGGATATCTTATTTGAATATGTTATAATGTTAATGAATAAATGAAAGTGGATTCTTGATAGAGTTGTTCATTTTAGAGAAGTAAGGTTTTCTAAACGTATCGTTTACAACCATTTCAAAACAATTATATAACAGTTATATTTAGAGTCATGATATAATTCTTTATTTGAACTGACTCCGAATTATTTTACAGCCTTGATAAATTAAAGATAATGATATTAAATACCTGCATCTTAATTAATTTCCAAGAGATAAAAATATTCTAGAGATGCAATATAAATCCTTTTTGTGTTGTAATTGATGACCTCTGACAGATAATATTAACTTGGTTTACTTGTTGATTTGAAATTATCAACAAATAACGCCAAAGAAATATACTATACGTGTGTGCACTATAATCAAGCTGTCAATGCGCCCCCGTGTACTGTCGTCTGTTCCAGACAGACAGACCTTTCCAACTCTTCCTCAAGAGGTGTTAATGCTGTCTGTCATCGTTTCTTATGAATAACCGACGCCGGATAGTAGAATAACTTTCCTTATTGCACTGCTGCCCATTCGCTACTCCACACAGAACGGCTATAAACCACGCAGCGAATCACAGGGCGCGATGCTTCTATTGGCTGGTCTACTGATGTTCCTACAGCTACTTTCACACACTCGTCCAACCACATAGCTGCTTTAAGTCACGAGTGACATTAACTGGTTTTGTATTCAAAATATCATGATCACTGAAATGTTGCATGCTGTCAGGATTAGTTTAACTGACATATGTAATTAAGTTTATTGCAGTTTGATTGATGTATTGACAATAAAGAAATGTCGCGACCTTCCCTCTGACCTACAGACTAAGGTAAAGTGTTGATATATAAAGCCGGGGAGAGACACGAGACAAGCACAGTTCATCTCCTACCGTCTACCATACTACACAGTGTATCAGACCTAACATTGTCTCGACGTGTAACATACACTTGGATTTTACTTGGAACACTATAACCTGCGATCACTTATCCAACATGAGTTTCCGAATGTTACGATCAACCGATTCTTTGGATGACGAGTTTTCTTTAAACAACCACCTCCGGCTATGTCGACAGCGGTCCAATTCGGAGCCCAATCGGCTGAGCCTGGACGAGAATGGTGTTAATGCTACAGATAGCAGTGGCAGAAGTCTGCTGTTTTGTGCAGTCCGGTACGGACAAGTAGAAGTTGCCCGCGGTTTACTGGAATCTCGATGTGACCCGAACATACCCGATGAGTACCGGAACATTGCTCTGCACGAGGCTGTTGAACGGTCCCATCCTGACCTTGTCAGACTTCTTATAAAATACGGTATGTTTTTATTCCTTTCTATAGTTCGAACATTAATATATTTATTTTTACGATGGAACGGTTTAATGTATTCGACCGATCTGTTTTATGTTCGGTCACAGATTAAAACATTTTGTAAAATTATAACTTGTACTAAAACCAATTAGCGAGAATATTACAATATATAATTATTCAAAATTATTAATATTCAGGAGCGTGTCCATAAATTATAGACTATAATGATATGACAGGCGATAACTGATTTGATATGAGAGTTGTCGACATTGATCTGTACCACGATTGGTTATTGGCGTCCCCTTGTTGTCATGCCCGAGGTCCCTTTTAGCAGTCCTAACACGATCCGTTCCGGCACGATCTCTACATTCACTAGTACATCTGTATGTAGGTCTACTTTAGGCTGTAATTAATTCACCCACGCCTCATCAAGGTTAGATGATTAGTGTTATTAAATATATCACGATGAAGGACATTCGGTATAGATAGGCGTATGACAGACAATAGAACTAATGGTGATTGTAAACAATTAAAATTATGTTACGCACAATAACATTGATCAAATATCTTTTTATTACATCTGTATCAGCTTTGATTGATTTTTACAATAATTGTTATGTTTCAGGCTCCGACTTGGATGCTAAGAATTGCCTTGGTCAGACTCCACTGATGAGGGCTGTAGTGTTTGATGATTTGGAGATTGTAAAGCTGCTTGTTAAATCAGGTAAATAGATCTACAGGCTAATCTCGGAGATTTAAAACAACAAATACATGTTTTATAATAACTCAGTATAGCTACAGTCTAATCACACAGACGTTTTGCAATAACTCAGCATTCAGTAATTTAGCGTAAAATTGTATGGTAAAAAATCTTATTGGCAATAACTGTTTTTTAATATATAGTTACGTAGAATTGCAATAGTGTAAAGAGACACACTGAAAAAATACACCGATAACAAGACAATATCATAAGTATCATTTGTCCTATGTCTACAGGTGCTGACATTGACGAGGTTGAATGCACAGGGAAATCTGCCCTCCTCATCGGCTTACTCGAACAACGAGAAAAAGTTTGTCGATTTTTAATCAAATATGGATGTGACGTCAACATTGTCGACAAACTTGGACAAAGCGCCATGTACTTAGCTTCGCAATCAACAAGTGCGGAGTCCATGTCAATGTGTAAACGATTGATGAAGGCTGGGTATGAAACAAAAAAGGATTCCGAATGGTTAGACGAATCAAGTGTCGCTCGTAGAGTGCTTCGTCGTAAGAGCTTCTTGAAAAAGGTATACAACAAACTCAGAAGCCGAAATGAAAAAGACATCAAACAGAAATATTGCCACAGTGACTCGTCCAGTTCGTGTTCTGACAGTACGCCTACAGAGAGTTATTCGGACATGTTTGAAACTGTGAATAGTCCTTGTGTTATTAGAGTCCGGAACTAAACCCCAGTTGAGACAATGTACATAACCGGACACAAACATGATCACGTGACACCCTCAGTACACCGTGAAATTGTTCTGTACATGTTAAAAATGACTCACGATATTCATGGACATATTAAGTTAATCTTTGTTTAGCTTAATAATACTTTATTTTGTGTAGGAATATGTTTCAGGAGACACAAACTTTTCGCACTTTTTTCAATGAAATGTGTTTTTGTATAAGCTTGATTACGATTTATGTCAGTACCGTTATGTCATGTCAGGGTAGTTATACATCCACTATAAATTTACCAGTCCAATTTGATCGAAGGCAAATATATTAGAAGTTTGAACTGCTTTTAAGGTTTTCGTTCTTATACTTAAAATGTGCATGTGAAAATCATGGTTTTGTATAATCATTTTTTTATCAAATCTTTTTCGTTATTGTACAACATACAATATTGTCTGTTCACTCTCTTTGACTCTCATGTTTCGATAACGAAGCAGGAATAAGTGGGATCATGATCTGATCGCCTTCCTTAGTAGTGCAATGTTCATGTATCATACACCGTGCTTTTTTGTAAAGAAGATGCTAACAATTGGAGTCTTTAACAAAATTATCAAAACGTAGATTTAAATGCAAGTGCTTTTTGAGAGTCAATTATATCTTATTTAGGAAGAATATCTTCACATGAATGTGTATACTTACTGAGGATGTCACAGTGAATGATGAATTTACTTTACCTTTGTCTTATTTGTTTTTTCGTTTCGTTTTGTAATATTGAAATCCTGCCATTGTTACTGTTCCCACTATTGTCATGGATATTTATGCAAATAATAAATGTCGTAAGTCATCCTAACGCTGTCTTTGTGTTAATATCTTTGTATCCTTTTATGTTCCCAAGGTCATGTGTTATTGATCACCTCTACAGTAAAATACACGTGTTTTACATGTGACAGGAATGATAACAGCTGTTTATTGTTCACCTCTACAGTACTGAGTACTGTACACGTGTCTACAGTACTGTACACGTGTTGTACATGTGACAGGAATGATAACAGCTGTTTATTGTTTACCTCTACAGTACAATACACGTGTTTTACATGTGTCAGGAATGATAACAGCTGTTTATTGTTCACCTCTACAGTACAATACACGTGTTTTACATGTGACAGGAATGATAACAGCTGTTTATTGTTTACCTCTACAGTACAGAACATGTGTTGTACATGTGATAGGAATAATAACATTTGTTTATTACTTGGTGAGGCTTTGCGTTCTATAAGGCTTCTAGTTTATGCAATGTGTAGCGTGGGTGAATGTCTGTGTGGGAGGCTGCAGTATAGTTTCGTTCTATATCCTTGCAATAGCGGAACTTTTGGCCTTTTTATACTGTTATCTTATTGAATCATGACGTCACAGGCACCACTCAGATCAGTACTTCTGTCACATAACATTGACAAGGGACTAACCAGTCGTTCCGCTCTGCTTTTATGCTGAACTATAGGCAGGAACATGTTTTAAAGTCTACTGTATATCTCAACCAGAAGACTTAACCCAGAGACTTTCACATTTGGATGACCTAATGTGAAGCGGGGTGGGAGACGATTCGAAGAAAGTTGGTTAGAGATGATATCCTTGATTTAGTCGCCTTCTGAAATACTTCAATCGATGGAATGCTAACGCCTTCTTTCGGGTTAGCCTCTGCTTCGAATGAGAATATTATTTGAACGACAAGCGCAATTTTTACTATAACCGTTGGTTTAATTATGCTTAGGCAGGGACTCCTAACAAATCATGTCCATTACTTATTATACATTTACAATGACCTTACGAACGTAAGTGACTTATCATTATACATTTACAATGACCTTACGAACGTAAGTGACTTATCATTATGTATTGAAACAAAAATCTTACACGTTTGTTTATCAGGATCACGTAAAGTACCTATAAGGTACATATAAGAAGTAATAAAATTCCATTCAAATAAGGCAAAATGAACATTTTGTTTCACAATAAGCTATTATACATTTATTTCAAATATTAGTAAACAAAATCCACAGTTGAGAGCATTATATATAATGACAGTACTGGATTTTAATATGATTTGTTAATGACATACAACATATATCAACTTTAAGCTCTTATCGTTTTGAATTTACAACCAAGTCGGTGAATATTTCTTAATGGCTAATTTGGTTTAAATCGTAATATGCATACTCTATTTATTGTAAAGCATATCCTTTTTGGAGACATTAGACCTACTGGTTAAACCAACTCTATTTATTCTGCTTTTAACAATTGGAAAGGAAAATATGTAGGTCAGACTACACAACCTTAACGCTCAACATAAACGAATGGGACGACTGGTTTGTCGGTTGTCTGTGTAAACAGGTTTACAAATGTTTGGCGTCATTAACGATTCAGTAAGATAGCACTATAACAGAGTTATATAGTGGAGGCAGTCCGTACATTACCCTAGCTGAAATAGGGCGTTACATCTTATCAGACGATACTCTCCAAGGATGATTAAACCTTATCAGACGATACTCTCCAAGGATGATTAAACCTTATCAGACGATACTCTCCAAGGATGATTAAACCTTATCAGTCGATACTCTCCAAGGATGATTAAACCTTATCAGTCGATACTCTCCAAGGATGATTAAACCTTATCAGACGACACTCTCCAAGGATGATTAAACCTTATCAGACGATACTCTCCAAGGATGATTAAACCTTATCAGACGATACTCTCCAAGGATGATTAAACCTTATCAGACGATACTCTCCAAGGATGATTAAACCTTATCAGACGATACTCTCCAAGGATGATTAAATCTTATCAGACGACACTTTCCAAGGATGATTAAACCTTATCAGACGACACTCTCCAAGGATGATTAAATCTTATCAGACGACACTCTCCAAGGATGATTAAACCTTATCAGACGATACTCTCCAAGGATGATTAAACCTTATCAGACGATACTCTCCAAGGATGATTAAACCTTATCAGTCGATACTCTCCAAGGATGATTAAATCTTATCAGACGACACTCTCCAAGGATGATTAAACCTTATCAGACGATACTCTCCAAGGATGATTAAACCTTATCAGACGATACTCTCCAAGGATGATTAAACCTTATCAGACGATACTCTCCAAGGATGATTAAACCTTATCAGACGATACTCTCCAAGGATGATTAAACTTATCAGGCGATTCACTCTCCAAGGATGATTAAACCTTATCAGTCGATACTCTCCAAGGATGATTAAACCTTATCAGGCGATACTCTCCAAGGATGATTAAACCTTATCAGTCGATACTCTCCAAGGATGATTAAACCTTATCAGTCGATACTCTCCAAGGATGATTAAACCTTATCAGGCGATACTCTCCAAGGATGATTAAACCTTATCAGTCGATACTCTCCAAGGATGATTAAACCTTATCAGTCGATACTCTCCAAGGATGATTAAACCTTATCAGTCGATACTCTCCAAGGATGATTAAACCTTATCAGTCGATACTCTCCAAGGATGATTAAACCTTATCAGACGATACTCTCCAAGGATGATTAAACCTTATCAGACGATACTCTCCAAGGATGATTAAACCTTATCAGTCGATACTCTCCAAGGATGATTAAACATTATCAGGCGAATCTCTCCAAGGATGATTAAACCTTATCAGACGATACTCTCCAAGGATGATTAAACATTATCAGACGAATCTCTCCAAGGATGATTAAACCTTATCAGACGATACTCTCCAAGGATGATTAAACCTTATCAGACGATACTCTCCAAGGATGATTAAACCTTATCAGTCGATACTCTCAAATGATGATTAAACATTATCAGACAATACTCTCCAATGATGATTAAACCTTATCAGACAATACTCTCCAAGGATGATTAAACCTTATCAGACGATACTCTCCAAGGATGATTAAACCTTATCAGGCGATACTCTCCAAGGATGATTAAACCTTATCATACGATACAAGGATGATTGTTGTTAATTCCCTGACCGCTTAGTATGTTTCATTGGACCATGGTATTAATCTGTGACTCAGTGATCTATAAAACATAGGATATACATCTATATAGTAAACTATAGACACACTCTGATCACGTCTCTCACCTATATACACTAGGATATACACTCTATTATAGGTAAACATATAGACACACTCTGATCATGCGTCTCTCACCTATATACACTAGGATATACACTCTATTATAGGTAAACATATAGACACACTCTGATCATGCGTCTCTCACCTATATACACTAGGATATACACTATTATAGGTAAACATATAGACACACTCTGATCATGCGTCTCTCACCTATATACACTAGGATATACACTCTATTATAGGTAAACATATAGACACACTCTGATCATGCGTCTCTCACCTATATACACTAGGATATACACTCTATTATAGGTAAACATATAGACACACTCTGATCATGCGTCTCTCACCTATATACACTAGGATATACACTATTATAGGTAAACATATAGACACACTCTGATCATGTGTCTCTCACCTATATACACTAGGATATACACATTCTATTATAGGTAAACATATAGACACACTCTGATCATGTGTCTCTCACCTATATACACTAGGATATACACTCTATTATAGGTAAACATATAGACACACTCTGATCATGTGTCTCTCACCTATATACACTAGGATATACACTCTATTATAGGTAAACATATAGACACACTCTGATCATGTGTCTCTCAGCTATATACACTAGGATATACATTCTATTATAGGTAAACATATAGACACACTCTGATCATGTGTCTCTCACCTATATACACTAGGATATACACTCTATTATAGGTAAACATATAGACACACTCTGATCATGTGTCTCTCACCTATATACACTAGGATATACACTCTATTATAGGTAAACATATAGACACACTCTGATCATGTGTCTCTCACCTATATACACTAGGATATACACTCTATTATAGGTAAACATATAGACACACTCTGATCATGTGTCTCTCACCTATATACACTAGGATATACACTCTATTATAGGTAAACATATAGACACACTCTGATCATGTGTCTCTCACCTATATACACTAGGATATACACTCTATTATAGGTAAACATATAGACACACTCTGATCATGTGTCTCTCACCTATATACACTAGGATATACACTCTATTATAGGTAAACATATAGACACACTCTGATCATGGGTCTCTCACCTATATACACTAGGATATACATTCTATTATAGGTAAACATATAGACACACTCTGATCATGTGTCTCTCACCTATATACACTAGGATATACACACTATTATAGGTAAACATATAGACACACTCTGATCATGTGTCTCTCACCTATATACACTAGGATATACACTCTATTATAGGTAAACATATAGACACACTCTGATCATGTGTCTCTCACCTATATACACTAGGATATACATTCTATTATAGGTAAACATATAGACACACTCTGATCATGTGTCTCTCACCTATATACACTAGGATATACACTCTATTATAGGTAAACATATAGACACACTCTGATCATGTGTCTCTCACCTATATACACTAGGATATACACTCTATTATAGGTAAACATATAGACACACTCTGATCATGTGTCTCTCACCTATATACACTAGGATATACACTCTATTATAGGTAAACATATAGACACACTCTGATCATGTGTCTCTCACCTATATACACTAGGATATACACACTATGATCATGTAAACATATAGACACACTCTGATCATGTGTCTCTCACCTATATACACTAGGATATACATTCTATTATAGGTAAACATATAGACACACTCTGATCATGTGTCTCTCACCTATATACACTAGGATATACACTCTATTATAGGTAAACATATAGACACACTCTGATCATGCGTCTCTCACCTATATACACTAGGATATACACTCTATTATAGGTAAACATATAGACACACTCTGATCATGTGTCTCTCACCTATATACACTAGGATATACACTCTATTATAGGTAAACATATAGACACACTCTGATCATGTGTCTCTCACCTATATACACTAGGATATACACTCTATTATAGGTAAACATATAGACACACTCTGATCATGTGTCTCTCACCTATATACACTAGGATATACACTCTATTATAGGTAAACATATAGACACACTCTGATCATGCGTCTCTCACCTATATACACTAGGATATACACTCTATTATAGGTAAACATATAGACACACTCTGATCATGTGTCTCTCACCTATATACACTAGGATATACACACTATTATAGGTAAACATATAGACACACTCTGATCATGCGTCTCTCACCTATATACACTAGGATATACACTCTATTATAGGTAAACATATAGACACACTCTGATCATGTGTCTCTCACCTATATACACTAGGATATACACTCTATTATAGGTAAACATATAGACACACTCTGATCATGTGTCTCTCACCTATATACACTAGGATATACACTCTATTATAGGTAAACATATAGACACACTCTGATCATGCGTCTCTCACCTATATACACTAGGATATACACTCTATTATAGGTAAACATATAGACACACTCTGATCATGTGTCTCTCACCTATATACACTAGGATATACACTATATTATAGGTAAACATATAGACACACTCTGATCATGTGTCTCTCACCTATATACACTAGGATATACACTCTATTATAGGTAAACATATAGACACACTCTGATCATGGTCTCTCACCTATATACACTAGGATATACACTCTATTATAGGTAAACATATAGACACACTCTGATCATGCGTCTCTCACCTATATACACTAGGATATACACTCTATTATAGGTAAACATATAGACACACTCTGATCATGGTCTCTCACCTATATACACTAGGATATACACTCTATTATAGGTAAACATATAGACACACTCTGATCATGTGTCTCTCACCTATATACACTAGGATATACACTCTATTATAGGTAAACATATAGACACACTCTGATCATGTGTCTCTCACCTATATACACTAGGATATACACTCTATTATAGGTAAACATATAGACACACTCTGATCATGCGTCTCTCACCTATATACACTAGGATATACACTCTATTATAGGTAAACATATAGACACACTCTGATCATGTGTCTCTCACCTATATACACTAGGATATACACTCTATTATAGGTAAACAATATAGACACACTCTGATCATGTGTCTCTCACCTATATACACTAGGATATACACTCTATTATAGGTAAACATATAGACACACTCTGATCATGTGTCTCTCACCTATATACACTAGGATATACACTCTATTATAGGTAAACATATAGACACACTCTGATCATGTGTCTCTCACCTATATACACTAGGATATACACTCTATTATAGGTAAACATATAGACACACTCTGATCATGTGTCTCTCACCTATATACACTAGGATATACACTCTATTATAGGTAAACATATAGACACACTCTGATCATGTGTCTCTCACCTATATATACACTAGGATATACATTCTATTATAGGTAAACATATAGACACACTCTGATCATGCGTCTCTCACCTATATACACTAGGATATACACTCTATTATAGGTAAACATATAGACACACTCTGATCATGCGTCTCTCACCTATATACACTAGGATATACACTCTATTATAGGTAAACATATAGACACACTCTGATCATGTGTCTCTCACCTATATACACTAGGATATACACACTATTATAGGTAAACATATAGACACACTCTGATCATGCGTCTCTCACCTATATACACTAGGATATACACTCTATTATAGGTAAACATATAGACACACTCTGATCATGTGTCTCTCACCTATATACACTAGGATATACACTCTATTATAGGTAAACATATAGACACACACTCTGATCATGTGTCTCTCACCTATATACACTAGGATATACACTCTATTATAGGTAAACATATAGACACACTCTGATCATGTGTCTCTCACCTATATACACTAGGATATACACTCTATTATAGGTAAACATATAGACACACTCTGATCATGTGTCTCTCACCTATATACACTAGGATATACACTCTATTATAGGTAAACATATAGACACACTCTGATCATGTGTCTCTCACCTATATACACTAGGATATACACTCTATTATAGGTAAACATATAGACACACTCTGATCATGTGTCTCTCACCTATATACACTAGGATATACACTCTATTATAGGTAAACATATAGACACACTCTGATCATGCGTCTCTCACCTATATACACTAGGATATACACTATATTATAGGTAAACATATAGACACACTCTGATCATGCGTCTCTCACCTATATACACTAGGATATACACTCTATTATAGGTAAACATATAGACACACTCTGATCATGCGTCTCTCACCTATAAGATATACACTAGGATATGACACACTCTGATCATGGTCCCCTATACTTATAGGTAAACATATAGACACACTCTGATCATGCGTCTCTCACCTATATACACTAGGATATACATTCTATTATAGGTAAACATATAGACACACTCTGATCATGCGTCTCTCACCTATATACACTAGGATATACATTCTATTATAGGTAAACATATAGACACACTCTGATCATGCGTCTCTCACCTATATACACTAGGATATACACTCTATTATAGGTAAACATATAGACACACTCTGATCATGCGTCTCTCACCTATATACACTAGGATATACATTCTATTATAGGTAAACATATAGACACACTCTGATCATGCGTCTCTCACCTATATACACTAGGATATACACTATTATAGGTAAACATATAGACACACTCTGATCATGTGTCTCTCACCTATATACACTAGGATATACACTCTATTATAGGTAAACATATAGACACACTCTGATCATGCGTCTCTCACCTATATACACTAGGATATACACTCTATTATAGGTAAACATATAGACACACTCTGATCATGCGTCTCTCACCTATATACACTAGGATATACACTCTATTATAGGTAAACATATAGACACACTCTGATCATGCGTCTCTCACCTATATATACTAGGATATACACTTCTATTATAGGTAAACATATAGACACACTCTGATCATGTGTCTCTCACCTATATACACTAGGATATACACTCTATTATAGGTAAACATATAGACACACTCTGATCATGCGTCTCTCACCTATATACACTAGGATATACACTCTATTATAGGTAAAACATATAGACACACTCTGATCATGCGTCTCTCACCTATATACACTAGGATATACACTCTATTATAGGTAAACATATAGACACACTCTGATCATGTGTCTCTCACCTATATACACTAGGATATACACTCTATTATAGGTAAACATATAGACACACTCTGATCATGCGTCTCTCACCTATATACACTAGGATATACATATGAAATTACATCGGTTAACATATAGACACACTCTGATCATGTGTCTCTCACCTATATACACTAGGATATACACTCTATTATAGGTAAACATATAGACACACTCTGATCATGCGTCTCTCACCTATATACACTAGGATATACATTCTATTATAGGTAAACATATAGACACACTCTGATCATGCGTCTCTCACCTATATACACTAGGATATACACTCTATTATAGGTAAACATATAGACACACTCTGATCATGTGTCTCTCACCTATATACACTAGGATATACATTCTATTATAGGTAAACATATAGACACACTCTGATCATGACAACTATGTCTCTCTCACCTATATTACACTAGGATATACATTCTATCATAGGTAAACATATAGACACACTCTGATCATGCGTCTCTCACCTATATACACTAGGATATACATTCTATTATAGGTAAACATATAGACACACTCTGATCATGTGTCTCTCACCTATAAACACTAGGATATACATTCTATTATAGGTAAACATATAGACACACTCTGATCATGCGTCTCTCACCTATATACACTAGGATATACACTATATTATAGGTAAACATATAGACACACTCTGATCATGCGTCTCTCACCTATATACACTAGGATATACACACTATTATAGGTAAACATATAGACACACTCTGATCATGTGTCTCTCACCTATATACACTAGGATATACACTACTATTATAGGTAAACATATAGACACACTCTGATCATGCGTCTCTCACCTATATACACTAGGATATACAACTATTATAGGTAAACATATAGACACACTCTGATCATGTGTCTCTCACCTATATACACTAGGATATACACTCTATTATAGGTAAACATATAGACACACTCTGATCATGCGTCTCTCACCTATATATACTAGGATATACACATTCTATTATAGGTAAACATATAGACACACTCTGATCATGCGTCTCTCACCTATATACACTAGGATATACACTCTATTATAGGTAAACATATAGACACACTCTGATCATGCGTCTCTCACCTATATACACTAGGATATACACTATATTATAGGTAAACATATAGACACACTCTGATCATGTGTCTCTCACCTATATACACTAGGATATACACTCTATTATAGGTAAACATATAGACACACTCTGATCATGTGTCTCTCACCTATATACACTAGGATATACACACTATTATAGGTAAACATATAGACACACTCTGATCATGTCTCTCACTATATACACTAGGATATACACTCTATTATAGGTAAACATATAGACACACTCTGATCATGCGTCTCTCACCTATATACACTAGGATATACACACTATTATAGGTAAACATATAGACACACTCTGATCATGCGTCTCTCACCTATATACACTAGGATATACACTCTATTATAGGTAAACATATAGACACACTCTGATCATGCGTCTCTCACCTATATACACTAGGATATACACACTATATTATAGGTAAACATATAGACACACTCTGATCATGCGTCTCTCACCTATATACACTAGGATATACACTATATTATAGGTAAACATATAGACACACTCTGATCATGTGTCTCTCACCTATATACACTAGGATATATACACTCTATTATAGGTAAACATATAGACACACTCTGATCATGTGTCTCTCACCTATATATACACTAGGATATACACTCTATTATAGGTAAACATATAGACACACTCTGATCATGCGTCTCTCACCTATATACACTAGGATATACACTATATTATATAGGTAAACATATAGACACACTCTGATCATGCGTCTCTCACCTATATACACTAGGATATACACTCTATTATAGGTAAACATATAGACACACTCTGATCATGCGTCTCTCACCTATATACACTAGGATATACACTATATTATAGGTAAACATATAGACACACTCTGATCATGCGTCTCTCACCTATATACACTAGGATATACACTCTATTATAGGTAAACATATAGACACACTCTGATCATGCGTCTCTCACCTATATACACTAGGATATACACTATATTATAGGTAAACATATAGACACACTCTGATCATGCGTCTCTCACCTATATACACTAGGATATACACTCTATTATAGGTAAACATATAGACACACTCTGATCATGTGTCTCTCACCTATATACACTAGGATATACACTATATTATAGGTAAACATATAGACACACTCTGATCATGCGTCTCTCACCTATATATACACTAGGATATACACTATATTATAGGTAAACATATAGACACACTCTGATCATGCGTCTCTCACCTATATACACTAGGATATACACTATATTATAGGTAAACATATAGACACACTCTGATCATGCGTCTCTCACCTATATACACTAGGATATACACTCTATTATAGGTAAACATATAGACACACTCTGATCATGCGTCTCTCACCTATATACACTAGGATATACACTCTATTATAGGTAAACATATAGACACACTCTGATCATGTGTCTCTCACCTATATACACTAGGATATACACTCTATTATAGGTAAACATATAGACACACTCTGATCATGTGTCTCTCACCTATATACACTAGGATATACACTCTATTATAGGTAAACATATAGACACACTCTGATCATGTGTCTCTCACCTATATATACACTAGGATATACACTCTATTATAGGTAAACATATAGACACACTCTGATCATGTGTCTCTCACCTATATACACTAGGATATACACTCTATTATAGGTAAACATATAGACACACTCTGATCATGTGTCTCTCACCTATATACACTAGGATATACACACTATTATAGGTAAACATATAGACACACACTCTGATCATGGTCTCTCACCTATATACACTAGGATATACACTCTATTATAGGTAAACATATAGACACACTCTGATCATGGTCTCTCACCTATATATACACTAGGATATACACTACTATTATAGGTAAACATATAGACACACTCTGATCATGTGTCTCTCACCTATATACACTAGGATATACACTATATTATAGGTAAACATATAGACACACTCTGATCATGTGTCTCTCACCTATATACACTAGGATATACACTCTATTATAGGTAAACATATAGACACACTCTGATCATGTGTCTCTCACCTATATACACTAGGATATACACTCTATTATATAGGTAAACATATAGACACACTCTGATCATGTGTCTCTCACCTATATACACTAGGATATACATTCTATTATAGGTAAACATATAGACACACTCTGATCATGTGTCTCTCACCTATATACACTAGGATATACACACTCTGAACATAGGTAAACATATAGACACACTCTGATCATGTGTCTCTCACCTATATACACTAGGATATACACTCTATTATAGGTAAACATATAGACACACTCTGATCATGGGTCTCTCACCTATATACACTAGGATATACACACTATTATAGGTAAACATATAGACACACTCTGATCATGCGTCTCTCACCTATATACACTAGGATATACACACTATTATAGGTAAACATATAGACACACTCTGATCATGTGTCTCTCACCTATATACACTAGGATATACACTATATTATAGGTAAACATATAGACACACTCTGATCATGCGTCTCTCACCTATATACACTAGGATATACACTCTATTATAGGTAAACATATAGACACACTCTGATCATGCGTCTCTCACCTATATACACTAGGATATACACTCTATTATAGGTAAACATATAGACACACTCTGATCATGCGTCTCTCACCTATATACACTAGGATATACACTATATTATAGGTAAACATATAGACACACTCTGATCATGCGTCTCTCACCTATATACACTAGGATATACACTCTATTATAGGTAAACATATAGACACACTCTGATCATGGTCTCTCACCTATATAACACACTAGGATATACACTCTATTATAGGTAAACATATAGACACACTCTGATCATGCGTCTCTCACCTATATACACTAGGATATACACACTATTATAGGTAAACATATAGACACACTCTGATCATGCGTCTCTCACCTATATACACTAGGATATACACTCTATTATAGGTAAACATATAGACACACTCTGATCATGCGTCTCTCACATATATACACTAGGATATACACTCTATTATAGGTAAACATATAGACACACTCTGATCATGCGTCTCTCACCTATATACACTAGGATATACACTCTATTATAGGTAAACATATAGACACACTCTGATCATGCGTCTCTCACCTATATACACTAGGATATACACACTATTATAGGTAAACATATAGACACACTCTGATCATGTGTCTCTCACCTATATATACTAGGATATACACTATATTATAGGTAAACATATAGACACACTCTGATCATGCGTCTCTCACCTATATACACTAGGATATACACTCACATATTATAGGTAAACATATAGACACACTCTGATCATGTGTCTCTCACCTATATACACTAGGATATACACTCTATTATAGGTAAACATATAGACACACTCTGATCATGTGTCTCTCACCTATATACACTAGGATATACACTCTATTATAGGTAAACATATAGACACACTCTGATCATGTGTCTCTCACCTATATACACTAGGATATACACACTATTATAGGTAAACATATAGACACACTCTGATCATGTGTCTCTCACCTATATACACTAGGATATACACTCTATTATAGGTAAACATATAGACACACTCTGATCATGCGTCTCTCACCTATATACACTAGGATATACACACTATTATAGGTAAACATATAGACACACTCTGATCATGGGTCTCTCACCTATATACACTAGGATACACACTATATTATAGGTAAACATATAGACACACTCTGATCATGTGTCTCTCACCTATATACACTAGGATATACACACACTATTATAGGTAAACATATAGACACACTCTGATCATGGGTCTCTCACCTATATACACTAGGATATACACTCTATTATAGGTAAACATATAGACACACTCTGATCATGGGTCTCTCACCTATATACACTAGGATATACACTCTATTATAGGTAAACATATAGACACACTCTGATCATGTGTCTCTCACCTATATACACTAGGATATACACTCTATTATAGGTAAACATATAGACACACTCTGATCATGCGTCTCTCACCTATATACACTAGGATATACACTCTATTATAGGTAAACATATAGACACACTCTGATCATGCGTCTCTCACCTATATACACTAGGATATACACTCTATTATAGGTAAACATATAGACACACTCTGATCATGTGTCTCTCACCTATATACACTAGGATATACACACTATTATAGGTAAACATATAGACACACTCTGATCATGCGTCTCTCACCTATATACACTAGGATATACACTCTATTATAGGTAAACATATAGACACACTCTGATCATGCGTCTCTCACCTATATACACTAGGATATACACTCTATTATAGGTAAACATATAGACACACTCTGATCATGCGTCTCTCACCTATATACACTAGGATATACACACTATTATAGGTAAACATATAGACACACTCTGATCATGTGTCTCTCACCTATATACACTAGGATATACACTCTATTATAGGTAAACATGGATAGACACACTCTGATCATGTGTCTCTCACCTATATACACTAGGATATACACACTATTATAGGTAAACATATAGACACACTCTGATCATGTGTCTCTCACCTATATACACTAGGATATACACACTATTATAGGTAAACATATAGACACACTCTGATCATGTGTCTCTCACCTATATATACTAGGATATACACTCTATTATAGGTAAACATATAGACACACTCTGATCATGTGTCTCTCACCTATATACACTAGGATATACACTCTATTATAGGTAAACATATAGACACACTCTGATCATGTGTCTCTCACCTATATACACTAGGATATACACTCTATTATAGGTAAACATATAGACCACTTCTGATATACATCACATGTGTCTCTCACCTATATACACTAGGATATACACTCTATTATAGGTAAACATATAGACACACTCTGATCATGTGTCTCTCACCTATATACACTAGGATATACACTCTATTATAGGTAAACATATAGACACACTCTGATCATGCGTCTCTCACCTATATACACTAGGATATACATTCTATTATAGGTAAACATATAGACACACTCTGATCATGCGTCTCTCACCTATATACACTAGGATATACATTCTATTAATCTTTGTGTCGCCCTCTGTGAGAAGTGCTTAAGTACGTATGTCCGAAACCACAGGTAAATCATTCTAGTGTGTCAGTAGCGGTGTTGCTCGTAAAATCAGAATCATAACCTATCTTTATAAAACATCATTCGTAAAAGTGAGAAAATGACCACCACCCCGCATGCATATTTCGACAATTTTATATAGCTTGATGTGTCGATGTAGACTTTGTAACTGATGTTTTCTGTAGAGGTTACATTTTGAGTTCATGTCGTTTCACAGGTTACACATGGGTTCTCTCACAGCCGAACTTGTTTCAGTTTTGTCACTTTTCTGTCGCATTTTGTCACCCAGTCAATGACGCCCTGTGTAAGACGAACCCTCAGGATCACCTTTTACAAGTTTGTGCAAAAACACGTAAACATGATCATAGGAAGCAAATATTGATAAACTGATTGGTAAAACAATTTACTCGTAATTGTACTTTCAAATACTCGGGGTTACCTCAATATGACCCTTGACTAGAAATGAAGACCAATGAAAAGTGGTCAAGAATACTTTGATCATTCAGAAATACCACCTCGAATCATTTCGGTTTTATACAAGTAAGATGGCTGCACACATAGAGACTGTCTCAAAGCGACGAGACTTAAAGTTAAAAGAAGGACAGATCTTTGCTTAGATGGAGCACACGCTGGGGTGTCTATGGAGTGGTTAGCATGGGGCAACCATACTTGTTATCTCTATCGGAACATCTCGGAACGTTCTAGTAGCCATTTATACTTCCGAAAGAATCGACCACACCGAAGCTAAGGTGATCCCGAACTGGAAATTGGTAGATCTTGTATTAATGCCTATCGTAGTAAATGTATCTTTTCCGTTTTCACATTGATGGATTAAAATGACGGCGATAAATAGAACAATATTTAACACTATATTTACTAGGTGTTTCTATTTAGAATGATCATGAAGTAACATTCGATAACATTTAAGAACAAATGTTCGCAAACTTTTAATAGGTGCAATGCAAATTCAATCCCGACAACCAAAACTGTATTTGTTTTCAATAAGATCATAATACAAGCCAATCTAAACTCAGTATCAGGTAATACTCCGTTGTAAAGTTTGTGTTATCTAATATAAAATGTAGTAAACGATGCCTCCTTGACATAACACAGCGTTGTGTAAATAACCTTAGACGTTGATACGACATTAAAACGTAATTAAAAACATCTGTTAGAAAGACGAATGAGAGGTTAGCGTGTGTATTATTCAGACTTAAACACATTTCGTTTATTGGTTTCAGTGTTACTTGTGAACAGTTCGGTTCTGACTTGTTTCCGTGCTTCAGTGTGGCCGAGACACACCATAGTCTATAAACTGGTATGTTCTACACCTGATTAACGGTGTGTATAAATGGAGTGGGACGACTGATTCGTCCGTTCTCAGTATAATGTCACTGTTGTTTCCCAAAACACATCACACACGCACGTCACACATGCATGCAGCCAGCCCACTCAGTATACAGTAGGCCACCCTGGCAGTAACAGGTTGACCGTAGTAATCAAGTATCCCAAATTCAAGCAATATAACATCTTACTTCATTTGATTTTATTAGATGGAAAGATTGTATGGTGTGAATGCTGACGTAAATACAGTTTAGATACAAACAAATCAACACGCTAGAAACATGAAAGTACAAGCCTTTGTGTCAAAATTTATGATAATATTTTTTTGTGTCAAAATTTATGATAATATTTTTTTAATAATTACAACAAAGCTGGTGACTTAACAACTCGAGGACCGTCATAAATCATTTGACAAACCTCATGTAAACAGCATCAGTGACCTATAAGCCTTCTGTACTAGAAGATTGTTCTGTCTATTTTCTGAGGTTTTTGACAGATTTTTCTTTAGTATTCTTTTCATCTGATGTACATATGATCGGATGATGTTATATAAATTATGCACCACCTCACTTCCTGGAAAATTTGCAGGTGTAGCGATATCAAACTGTTTATCTTGACATCCATCGTGCTTCGTTGATTTATATAATGAACAAGTTTATCTCTAGTTTTCTCAACAGCGGAGGCCCCTAAGGTCGGTCCCATGTGTTTGCTGGACAAGCATGTTGTGCGTGCCCATATGGTCCGTGAAGTTAATCTCGTTGTCGTCGAAAACACACAAGAAACTCTTCATTTGTGAATCTTTATTTGCACCTTTGGCTTAAATTATAGTTTAACCAGTCCACCACCGAGCACAATGGTCAATCCACACCCTAATACAGTGGGACGCAATACGAGTATACACCAGCATCCCAAAATATACAGATATACATAAACACAACACATCGTAGTCACTCTAAACATTCCCTAACTGCTACATTTACAATAGGGCAAACCAAACCAAACCCTGAACACTTAGTAGGATACTGCCTTGAAAGTGTCCTGACGCATATGTACAGCAACGTGTCACCTACTATATAGTAATGGTTTCGTGTGTATAATACAACTCACTCTTGACCATAATGCTAACACGAAATAAGGTTTAATGTCTGAGTTTAGATTTCTATAAACGTACTTATCTGGCGCAGATTTTAAAACGCAGAGAGAAATGACAATTTACTGTAATTGTAGTGTAAATCTAAGTTTCTAGTGACAATATACTGTAAAGTGTAAAGTTTCTGGTGACAATATACTGTATAGTGTAACGTTTCTAGTGACAATTATACTGTATAGTGTAAAGTTTCTAGTGACAACAATATACTGTATAGTGTAACAAGTTGGAAAAGAATCTAGGACAGTGAGTAAGTGGTATACTGTATAGTGTATAGTTTCTAGTGACAATAAACAGGACTAGTGTAAAATATCTAGTGACAATATATACTGTGTGATAAGTGTGAAAGTATTTTCTAGTGACAATATACTACAGTGTAAAGTTTCTAGTGACAATATACTGTATAGTGTAAAGTTTTCTAGTGACAATAGACTGTATAGTGTAAAGTTTCCTAGTGACAATATACTGTATAGTGTAAAAGTTTCTAGTGACAATATACTGTATTAGGTAAAGTTTTCTAGTGACAATATACTGTATAGTATAAAGTTTCTAGTGACCTGTATAATATAAACTGTACTACTGTGGAAAGTTTCTAGTGACAATATACTGTATAGTGTAAAGTATCTAGTGTGACAATATACTGTATATAGTGTAAAGTTTTTCTAGTGACAATATATCGTATAGTGTAAAGTTTGCCTAGTGACAAGAATACTAAGTAGTGTATAGTACAAGAGTTTCTAGTGACAATATACTGTAAGTGTAAGTTTCTAGTGACAATATACTGTATAGTGTAAAGTTCTAGTGACAATATACTGTATAGTTGTGTAAAGTTTCTGTTACACAATATACTGTACAGTGTATAGTGTAAAGTTTCTAGTGACAATATACTGTATAGTGTAAAGTTTCTAGTGACAATATACTGTATAGATTTGTAAAGTTTCTAGTGACAATTATACTGTATAGTGTAAAGTATTCACTAGTGACAATATACGGTACTGTATAGTTTGGTAGGTGACAATATACTGTAACAAGTACTGTAAAGTAAAAGTTCCTAATCTGATAATAGACTGTATAGTGTAAAGTTTCCTAGTGACAATATACTGTATATGTAAATTTTCTAGTGACAATATACTGTATAGTGTAAAAGTTTTCTAGTGACAATATACTGTATAGTGTGTAAAGTTTCTAGTGACAATATACTGTAAGTGTAAAGTTTCTAGTGTTGTGAACAATATACTGTATAGTGTAAAGTTTCTAGTGACAATATACTGTATAGTGTGGTAAAGTTTTCCTAGTGACAATATACTCTGAATGTATAAAATTTCTATACAATATACTGTATAGTGTAAAGTTTATTGCGACAATATAAGTGACAATCGTGTAAAACTAGTGACAATATAATAGTGTATAATTGTAAAGTTTCTAGTGACAATTTGCTGTATAGTGTATACGTTTTCTAGTGTATAGTGTAAAGTTTCTAGTGACAATATACTTGTATAGTATAAAGGTTTCTAGTGACAATATACGGTAAAGTGTAAAGTTTCTAGTGACAATATACTGTATAGTGTAAAGTTTCTATGTGACAATATAATGTATAGTGTAAAGTTTCTAGTGATAAGTAAACTGTATATATGTGTAAAGTTTCTAGTGACAATATACTGTATAGTGTAAAGATTCTAGTGACAATATACTGTATAGTGTAATAAAGTTTTTAGTAAAAGGTGACAATATACTGTATTAGTGTAAAGTTTCTAGTGACAAAATACTGTATAGTGTAAAGTTTCTAGTGACAATATACTGTATAGTGTAAAGTTTCTAGTGACAATATACTGTATAGTGTAAAGTTTCTAGTGACAATAATACTGTATAGTGTAAAAAGTTTCTTGTATTTAGTGACAATATACTGTAATAGTGTAAAGTATTCTAGTGTACAATATACTGTATCTAGTGTAAAGTATAGTATAAGTTTCTAGTGACAATATACTGTATAGTGTAAAGTTTCTAGTGAGTGAATATACTGTATAGTGTAAAGTTTCTAGTGACAATATACTGTATAGTGTAAAGTTTCTAGTGACAATATACTGTATAGTGTAAAGTTTCTAGTGACAATATACTGTATAGTGTAAAGTTTCTAGTGACAATATACTGTATAGTGTAAAGTTTCTAGTGACAATATACTGTATAGTGTAAAGTTTCTAGTGACAATATACTGTATAGTGTAAAGTTTCTAGTGACAATATACTGTATAGTGTAACGTTTCTAGTGACAATATAATGTATAGTGTAAAGTTTCTAGTGACAATATACTGTATACTTTAGCGGATAAATTCGCGTGCTAATATTACATTAAGGGAAATGTATACTTAATAGGTGATACTTTGTAAGTAATTCTTAATAACCAAAATTGTAACAGATCCATGAACGAAATATGTTCATTATTAAGATGACAGTGTTTTAAAGCAGTAGTCATCATTTACATACACGTTCATTGTCCCATCACCTGTCTATTGCCCATGCAAGGACGGCCTCCCATGTATGCGGAGTGTAGCGTGTATGTAGTGCGAGGTGCGTGTACTGGGAGACTGCAGTATGTTCGTGTTGTGTCTTCTTGTATAGTGGAACTTTTGCCCTTTTTATAGTGCTATATCACTGAAGCATTCCACCGAAGACACTAAGCAACACACCCCACCCGGCCACATTATACTGACAACGGGCGAACCAGTCGTCCTACTCCCTGCATGCTCAGTGCTAAGCAGGAGCAGAAACTAACACTTTTATAGACTTTTGTGTGTTTCGACAGAACCCAAAACCTACCTCACATAGGCGAGCGCTCCACAAAAGGCCAAAAGTGAGGCGATGTCAAGGTAGACGTCAGGAAAATTAAAGTCAGCTAGGAAATAGAGAAAAGATAAGATCCTAAATTTAGTCGCCTTTTACGATCATGCAATAGTGGCAGCAGGTACAATTATAACGCCCTACCTGTACGATAAAACACGTCTAGCTGACACGAATTAGTGATCTCACGATAGTGACCTGTAGTTCCGCCAGTATGACCTCACGGTGGTGACCTGTAGTTCCGCCAGTATGACCTCACGGTGGTGACCTTTAGTTCAGTTCCGCCAGTATGACCTCACGGTGGTGACCTGTAGTTTCGCCAATATGACCTCATGGTGGTGACTTGTAATTCCGCCAGTATGACCTCACGGTGGTTACCTGTAGTTCCGCCAGTATGACATCATGGTGGTGACCTGTAGTTCCGTCAGTATGACCTCACAGTGGTGACCTGTAATTCCGCCACTTTGACCTCATGGTGGTGACCTGTAGTTCCGCCAGTATGACCTCACGGTGATGACCTGTAGTTCCGCCAGTATGACCTCACGGTGATGACATGTAGTTCCGCCAGTATGACCTCATGGTGGTGACCTGTAGTTCCGCCAGTATGACCTCACGGTGGCGATCTGTAGTTCCGCCAGTATGACCTCACGGTGATGACCTGTAATTCCGCCACTTTGACCTCATGGTGGTGACCTGTAGTTCCGCCAGTATGACCTCACGGTGATGACCTGTAGTTCCGCCAGTATGACCTCACGGTGGTGACCTGTAGTTCCGCCAGTATGACCCCCAGTGGTGACAGTATGACCTCATGGTGGTGACCTGTAGTTCCGCCAGTATGACCTCACGGTGGTGACCTGTAGTTCCGCCAGTATGACCTCACGGTGATGACATGTAGTTCCGCCAGTATGACCTCACAGTGGTGACCTTTAGTTCCGCCAGTATGACCCCACAGTGGTGACCTGTAGTTCCGCCAGTATGACCTCACGGTGGTGACCTGTAGTTCCGCCAGTATGACCTCACGGTGATGACATGTAGTTCCGCCAGTATGACCTCACGGTGGTGACCTGTAGTTCCGCCAGTATGACCTCACGGTGATGACCTATAGTTCCTCACAGTTAATTACATATATGATCTTAAATTAGTGCTCATATCATATGAGGTTTTATGAAACGATTCCAAGATTTATTTTTACGAGCCTTTGCCATATATCAGCTTCCTTTTAGTTGTTTATTTGAGAAATGTATGTAAACTTATTTAGCTCTAATTTCCTGATAGTGTTTTGTTTAACCGCTGATCAATTAACTGGTTACGTCCTGGTTTGAACTCGCGCATTAATTGTAGCATTACCAGATACTCATTAAGATATTTTTGAACACATGACTACAATTACTTATATTCCGAAGAATCTCACGTCATTGTTTACTGACGTCAGAAATGATGCCACAATTGAAGTCATGTGAATTAAAATACTCTCCAGGTTCTGTTACACTAGTGACATATTCGAAAACCTATAACCTATATTTTAGACGTGCAAACGAATTTCACTGTTGTGATGGAGAAGAGATGGAAATAATTGCCTATAACATTTACTCACACAAGCGTGTTATAACTGATTAATAAGGATGACTTTAAATGAGCTTTATAGATATTATCATGGATTGTATAAAAAAGAATTGCTTTTTCTGATGCTTATCCTTTTTAATATGTTTTAAGTGAAGATGTCTTATATACTTCTATTACGTAACACACTCAAATCATAGTGTAACAGTCTCGCTCTCAGATATCGCAAATCTGTAATCAAATTTATTTATTTAACATTTGGTGATATGAATTTTGAAATGGCGGCAATAAAATTACCACTTTATGTGTGTAAACTGCTTTACTGCTGTATAACGAAGCCTTCCAAAACACACAGATAAATGCATATAAACCAAATCGTCCTTCAATGGAAGACACTAGGTATGTAATACGTTTTCAGTGCAGGATAGTTATCTCGTTTTCATTAAAGTGTTCATTAATTAATTGACTCTCATCGGCAAATTAATTAGAAATGTGTGATCAAATATTATTGCACTTGCTAGTCAGAAAGTATGTTCACTGCGATGAATGGAACTATTAGGACCCCCATAGCGACATCTAATACGTCAGATTGTTATTACTTAATTGTCTTGAAAGGATTGCATTGTATTACAAACAGTACTCCCGGGAAAAGTACCCATCAGAACGGTTCTGCCCACGGTCATAATCTCTTTAGATAATTCGCATTCATTATAGGTGCGTCTATTCTATTCAGAAAGAATGTCGTGTTTAAGCTAAACATACAGTTATAAATACACGACGAATTCAGCTATCTTAAGGTTGTTTGGTTAGTACTAACAGTTATTTAGGCCATATATCACCAGTGTGTTGTATAAATAAGTATATCTGATCTGTACGTTTCCCCTCTATCACAAGTGTGTTGTTTATTATACAAATATAGCATTTTGATGAGGTCGATACATGGTTATATCGACCAAAGAAAAAATACGTCCGAAGTAAATAGTTTTCCTGTGGTCGATATAACCATGTATTGACCGAAATCAAAATGTTATAATTGTTTTATTATTTTTCTGGATTTTTGATATGTTGAAATGAGTGTGAAACTTAATAACCATCGCATTGTAAATTCTGCTTCGTGATGACAGTTACAATCTTGTGATTTTGTAACAAAATTAATTTAAAAACAACATATTAAAACAGTAACAATTGATGCACTTCACGCTTTATTACATGAACCCGGTGCATGCGTGTTTGTAAATTGCATACATGGTCAAGTATCCATTATACCTGTAGCTCCAAGTCTTAATGACACAGTGAATTACATGTATAGTTTGTTCTCTGTTGAAATAATACTTTTCGACATCAAACATATATAAACAGATTCAGATTGACATTAAGATACATTCTCTTATGCTTAGTACTCCATTCCGTAAAATAACAATCGTATACATACAGTAGGATTAGTCTAGGCCTAAATGTTGTAACTAGTCAAGGTGGAATTTTAAAAATAAACATCAAACGTATTCACTATTTAATGGCTCCAGATGCTTAATGAATGTTATTCGATTATTTCCTACTCTCCTATCCTTCCGTGTTTATGTTGAAAATTTAAAAGGTAAAACTGTAGTCATCAGCTGGAAGTCATCATCATCTTTAATAGAAACCGAAACAATCAACGTCGTCTGTCACATTTTGTGGTTACGTTTCAAACTCAGGTCATCAAAGCGTTTGTTTCAAAGCGCCAGGGACACGAAGCGTTTTGGTAACGTAGACGGTAACGCTATCTTAAAATAGCTGCTTCCTGAAAAATCGTGCAATAATGTTTTTTATCGGTGATCACGTGGCGTGTTTTTGACCAATGAGAAGTGACAAAAAATCCAGAATAATAATAAATAAGTATATCTGATATGTACGTTAGGTAATTTGATAATCACACTGTAATCTACCATTACAGATATCTAATAGTTCATGTCATTCAGAAACAAATCATTAGCAACAAACAAACAAGTCGTCTCAATATTCTTATACTGAACGCGAAGTAGAAGCAGCCATTGCAAAAGTGACCTCTTTTACAGACAGAATCAAAGCATTTATGGTTCATTCTACAGAAATGGCCAATTTAAGCATAGCTAAATGAAAAAAATAAAACTTGAAACAAATCACCTGCTTTTATCACAGTGGAAGTAAAACATGAAATTAAATTCAAAAATGTTTGTATTACCGTTTTCAACAATGACAATGAATTTTGACTATTATAATATTAACACATATTATGTTATGCAAGGTCGGCGAAAACATCGTTCCTGTTACTTCTTTTTAAATGGCGAGAGAAATTATTCAGATAATACAATATATAATCTTCATACTGTTTTCCATGAAATATCAGCATAACTTATCTTAGGATACCAAAATAACTCAATCAAAATAGATATAATGCCAATTTTTACCATTCTTATGCCAGAAATTGATTTTAAATGGAAAATCTGAATGTAGCATTAAGGATATTTTTGATAGATAATTGTCAAATGGTTAATCAAAAACATATAGATTGTAAATTTTGTTCTCTTGTTTTGCAATAAATGCGAAAGCTCCGTTATGAAACTAACCATTTATCTTAAAAAATGATATTGGTGACAGGAATGATATGCAGTAACAGGAATGTTAGATTGTACTTAAGGTATCTCCATCTCCTTTCACAAATAGAAATATATCTTCTCTTATTTTTATTGTTAAGTCTCTAGTATTGTAGAAAAATGTGTACTTTATGCATAAATATGAAACTTACAATAAATCAAGTGACAGGAATGACAAAGCTACACATGCCATTCCTGTCAGATTTCACATTTGATGGTCATGTTCATAATAAATATATAATAAAATATATATTCTACTTTTCTCTTCATAGGATTTCCCTTTTTATATCAGTAAGACTAATTTTTCCCTACTTTGTCATTTCTGTTACCAAATGTCATTCCTGTTACCTAGTTTCAAAGTCATACAGTTGTACAAATACTTTTGTTGCTATTATTCGGTTTATGATAATTACTTATTTCAATTTAATAGTATCATTTGAACAAGATGACATCAAACAAGACCAATGAAAATTAATTTTGTAGAGATTATCATTCCTGTTACCAGCTTCGTGTCATTCCTGTTACCATGGATGAAAAGCTGACCTGAACAACTACTTAAACATTACTATGCATTTAAAATTTGAAATAGAGACTTAAAAGTCAAAACAGTATAACGACCAACCATCATTCCGATTACCACATTGGGTAATTCCTGTTATCTTTTTAATGGTAACAGGAATGACAAGGTGAAGTCCCCTCGTCTTCGACTCAGGGACAATACCTTGCCAGACAACACTATAGGAGAACAGTTCCCTCTGGAAAGGGCCATAATAGAGTAATATATGCATGGGCGTGGTTGAATGTAGAACAAACGGTAACATGTTTATTTCGGCATTGTGCTTAAACAGCAGTATGTATAGAAAGAAGTGTAGTATGAAATACCGGGAATAGGGAGACACATATACAGTAAAATGAATGTCGATTTTATCATCCAATAAAACAAACAAAAAGAACATGTTCTACAAGTCCAGCGTAACAACTGTGTCATTTATAGATGGACAACACTATCCGAAATATCTTGTCGTGAACTAGCACATGACGTACTAACTGTAGCAATGGCAGATAGTGAAATATCTTGTCGTGAACTAGCACATGACGTACTAACTGTAGCAATGCCAGATAGTGAATGGTTTGATTCTGACACCGGTGATGATTTAGGCTTCCTATCGCCTGGACGAACATCTCCTCTCTCTTTTGATTTGCCATAAGTCTTCTCTCTCTTCCGTTTGCAACACCAAAATGTAAAACAGGCACTTCGGAAACTTTGACTGAAATAGAAATAGATAAGAAAATTCAACATGGTTGCACATATAATCAATGTGTTGTTTAAAGCACTTAAAGTGTAAGCAAAATTTCCAGGTACGACAGCAGTTCCTGTCATGAACGTGAAGGCGTCAAGAGCGATGATGACGATTGAAGGTAACTCTGTAGATACAAACGCTGTAATGATAGACATGGTTGTCATGGTGAGTCTCACTTCAGACCTCTGCGTGTTGTTTACGTTTTGTGTCAGACGCTTTCTTAGTCGAGAAATTTGTTTGCATTTCCAGAGAGTGAGGACACAGAAAACTGTAGCTGTGGTACAGGATACGAGCACAGTAGCAGCACGTACATACAATCTAACGGCGATGTATCTGTTCATACCAAACGTTCTTATCCAAGATGATATCCCCACAAGACAGGCAGTCATTGTTTCGTTTGGGTTGGATTGCGCAGGAATTCTTATTGGAACGTATATATATTCAAAAAATGCAAACATCCCTGGCAGCGAAAATATCAGCACGACAACCAATATGCAGATACATGTCGTTAAGCGGGTACAGATATACTTTATTTTATAAGGAAATGCCACTAGCATGTACCTCTGTATAACTAGAACCACGTTCAGAACAATGACGATGCCGTGTATGGTCGACGGCCATGTCTCTGTTAGGTCGTGCCAAATACGGCACCACTCGTACGGTATGAAGTAACGATGACGTACCAACCCGAAGGTATAAAACCATACAGCACAAGGCATCGTAATAGTCAACAGATCACACACCGAAATGGTTCCAATTAGAATGTTAGTAGGGGAGAGCAGATTGTTACTGACGAATACTTTTATCATTGTCACGTTCATGCAACATACCAAGATGGCAATTATAGGGAGAAAATATCCATAAATCTCGAACTCAAATCCGTATTTAAACCATTCTCTTTGATCAATCGGTCCCATTAAAAGGTTGCCAAAGGAAATGTTAGAAGCATCTGTAGACATCGTGATGTTTTCAAGAATTGTTCCCAAGGTGGTGTTCTCATGAATTATCCCCAAGGTGGTGTTCTCATGAATCGTCCCTAAGGTGGTGTTCTCATGAATCGTCCCTAAGGTGATGTTCTCATGAATCGTCCCTAATGTGATGTTCTCATGAATCGTCCCTAAGGTGGTGTTCTCATGAATCGTCCCCAAGGTGGTGTTCTCATGAATCGTCCCCAAGGTGATGTTCTCATGAATCGTCCCCAAGGTGGTGTTCTCATGAATCGTCCCCAAGGTGATGTTCTCATGAATCGTCCCTAAGGTGATGTTCTCATGAATCGTCCCCAAGGTGATGTTCTCATGAATCGTCCCTAAGGTGATGTTCTCATGAATCGTCCCTAAGGTGATGTTCTCATGAATCGTCCCTAAGGTGATGTTCTCATGAATCGTCCCCAAGGTGGTGTTCTCATGAATCGTCCCTAAGGTGGTGTTCTCATGAATCGTCCCTAAGGTGGTGTTCTCATGAATCGTCCCTAAGGTGATGTTCTCATGAATCGTCCCTAAGGTGATGTTCTCATGAATCGTCCCTAATTGATGTTCTCATGAATCCCAATGTTCTCATGAATCGTCCCTAAGGTGGTGTTCTCATGAATCGTCCCCAATGTGATGTTCTCATGAATCGTCCCTAAGGTGGTGTTCTCATGAATCGTCCCTAAGGTGATGTTCTCATGAATCGTTCCCCCAAGGTGATGTTCTCATGAATCGTCCCTAAGGTGATGTTCTCATGAATCGTCCCCCAAGGTGATGTTCTCATGAATCGTCCCCCTAATGTGATGTTCTCATGAATCGTCCCCAAGGTGATGTTCTCATGAATCGTCCCCAAGGTGATGTTCTCATGAATCGTCCCTAAGGTGATGTTCTCATGAATCGTCCCCAAGGTGATGTTCTCATGAATCGTCCCTAAGGTGATGTTCTCATGAATCGTCCCTAAGGTGATGTTCTCATGAATCGTCCCTAAGGTGATGTTCTCATGAATCGTCCCCAATGTGATGTTCTCATGAATCGTCCCTAAGGTGGTGTTCTCATGAATCGTCCCTAAGGTGATGTTCTCATGAATCGTCCCTAAGGTGATGTTCTCATGAATCGTCCCTAAGGTGGTGTTCTCATGAATCGTCCCCAAGGTGGTGTTCTCATGAATCGTCCCCAAGGTGATGTTCTCATGAATCGTCCCCAAGGTGATGTTCTCATGAATCGTCCCCAAGGTGATGTTCTCATGAATCGTCCCTAAGGTGATGTTCTCATGAATCGTCCCTAAGGTGATGTTCTCATGAATCGTCCCTAAGGTGATGGTGTTCTCATGAATCGTCCCCAATGGATGAATCGTGGTGATGTTCTCATGAATCGTCCCCTAAGGTGGTGTTCTCATGAATCGTCCCTAAGGTGATGTTCTCATGAATCGTCCCCTAAGGTGATGTTCTCATGAATCGTCCCCAAGGTGATGTTTCTCATGAATCGTCCCTAAGGTGATGTTCTCATGAATCGTCCCCAAGGTGGTGTTCTCATGAATCGTCCCCAAGGTGTGATGTTCTCATGAATCGTCCCCTAATGTGATGTTCCTCATGAATCGTCCTAAGGTGTTCTCATGAAATCGTCCCCAAGGTGGTGTTTCTCATGAATCGTCCCCAATGTGTATGTTCTCATGAATCGTCCCCAATGTGGTATGTTCTCATGAATCGTCCCCTTAAGGTGATGTTCTCATGAATCGTCCCCAAGGTGGTGGTTCTCATGAATCGTCCCCAAGGTGATGTTTTCTCATGAATCGTCCCCAATGTGATGTTCTCATGAATCGTCCCCTATGTGTTTCTCATGAATCGTCCCTAAGGTGAATGTTCTCATGAATCGCGCCCCAATGTGATGTTCTCATGAATCGTCCCCAAGGTGATGTTCTCATGAATCGGTCCCTAAGGTGATGTTTCTCAATGAATCGTCCCCCCCAAGGTGGTTGTTCTCATGAATCGTCCCCAAGGTGATGTTCTCATGAATCGTCCCTAAGGTGATGTTCTCATGAAATCGTCCCCAAGGTGATGTTCTCATGAATCGTCCCCAAGGTGATGTTCTCATGAATCGACCCAAGGTGTGAATGTTCTCATGAATCGTCCCTAAGGTGATGTTCTCATGAATCGTCCCCTAAGGTGATGTATTCTCATGAATCGTCCCCAAGGTGATGTTCTCATGAATCGTCCCTGAAGGTGATGTTCTCATGAATCGTCCCCAATGTGATGTTTCTCATGAATCGTCCCCAATGTGATGTTCTCATGAATCGACCCCAATGTGATGTTCTCATGAATCGTCCCCTAAGGTGATGTTCTCATGAATCGTCCCTAAGGTGATGTTCTCATGGAATCGTCCTCAATGTGATGTTGTATTTCATGAATTCGTCCCTAAGGTGGTGTTCTCATGAAATCGTCCCTAAGGTGATGTTCTCATGAATCGTCCCCTAAGTGATGTTCTCAAGCAGACATATCTACTGATTTGATTTCTGTGGATACACATGGCAACTTCCGCGCCAGAGTGGAATTCTTCATAGCTCTGATAGCTCTTCTTAGCTATGGTATCCTAGTGAATGCCGAACAATATAAAGTTGATCGTCGCTATGGTTTCCAAGCGAATACCAAACAGCACAGAGTTGATCGTAGTTCTGGTATCCTAGCGAATTTTGAACGAATTAGAGTTCTTTTTATATGATATTTTGGTACATATAATCTAAAGGTACGAGATACAGATGTCCTCTGCTCCTCGATTAGACCGATTACAACAATACTAGACACAGTCTATTTTATACCCCATACGTGAATGTGAATTCCTTAATCACATTCCAATTCCAGTTCCACATAATGACAAATCATTTCTTACATTCCATTATTAGCTTTAAATGACACAATCATATAGCCGTGCGATATCGACTTACATCATACGGTACTTTATTAATTCTGAATCAGCTAATTAGCCAAGTGGTGGCCACACGACACTATAGCCGTGCGACTTCTTTGACTAGCGTTATCATCCTATGAAGGTCAATTTATAAAAATCGTGGAGCATATCATGATCAATAATATCAATGTAATATTTAACGACGGGGTTACTTAGGACAATATGATTCATTTTGAAGATTTCTCAGGATGTACTTCAGAAAACATAAGAAAATCGAAAGCTTAACAACCCAATTTCTTTTCTATCTATATAGATATCGTATCAATAACATATAAACCCAATAGAACTTAAAAACCAAATCCACAACAATCAACTTACTGCCTTCACATGTTTTCTATCTATATAGATATCGTATCAATAACATAAACACCATATAGAACTTAAAAACCAAATCCAACAACAATCAACTTACTGCCTTCACATGTTTCTATCTATATAGATATCGTATCAATAACATAAACCCATATAGAACTTAAAAACCAAATCCACAACAATCAACTTACTGCCTTCACATGTTTCTATCTATATAGATATCGTATCAATAACATAAACCCCATATAGAACTTAAAAACCAAATCCACAACAATCAACTTACTGCCTTCACATGTTTCTATCTATATAGATATCGTATCAATAACATAAACACCATATAGAACTTAAAAACCAAATCCACAACAATCAACTTACTGCCTTCACATGTTTCTATCTATATAGATATCGTATCAATAACATAAACACCATATAGAACTTAAAAACCAAATCCACAACAATCAACTTACTGCCTTCACATGTTTCTATCTATATAGATATCGTATCAATAACATAAACACCATATAGAACTTAAAAACCAAATCCACAACAATCAACTTACTGCCTTCACATGTTTCTATCTATATAGATATCGTATCAATAACATAAACACCATATAGAACTTAAAAACCAAATCCACAACAATCAACTTACTGCCTTCACATGTTTCTATCTATATAGATATCGTATCAATAACATAAACACCATATAGAACTTAAAAACCAAATCCACAACAATCAACTTACTGCCTTCACATGTCTGTGTATATATATATATATATATCGTATCAATAACATAAACCCCACATAGAACTTAAAAACCAAATCCACAACAATCAACTTACTGCCTTCACATGTTTCTATCTATATAGATATCGTATCAATAACATAAACCACACATAGAACTTAAAAACCAAATCCACAACAATCAACTTACTGCCTTCACATGTTTCTATCTATATAGATATCGTATCAATAACATAAACCACCACATAGAACTTAAAAACCAAATCCACAACAATCAACTTACTGCCTTCACATGTTTCTATCTATATAGATATCGTATCAATAACATAAACACCATATAGAACTTAAAAACCAAATCCACAACAATCAACTTACTGCCTTCACATGTTTCTATCTATATTGATATCGTATCAATAACATAAACACCATATAGAACTTAAAAACCAAATCCACAACAATCAACTTACTGCCTTCACATGTTTCTATCTATATAGATATCGTATCAATAACATAAACCCATATAGAACTTAAAAACCAAATCCACAACAATCAACTTACTGCCTTCACATGTTTCTATCTATATAGATATCGTATCAATAACATAAACACAGTTTCATCAATATATAGAACTTAAAAACCAAATCCACAACAATCAACTTACTGCCTTCACATGTTTCTATCTATATAGATATCGTATCAATAACATAAACACCACATAGAACTTAAAAACCAAATCCACAACAATCAACTTACTGCCTTCATATGTCTGTATATATATATATATATATATCGTATCAATAACATAAACCCCACATATAACTTAAAAACCAAATCCACAACAATCAACTTACTGCCTTCACATGTTTCTATCTATATAGATATCGTATCAATAACATAAACACCATATAGAACTTAAAAACCAAATCCACAACAATCAACTTACTGCCTTCACATGTTTCTATCTATATAGATATCGTATCAATAACATAAACCCATATAGAACTTAAAAACCAAATCCACAACAATCAACTTACTGCCTTCACATGTTTCTATCTATATAGATATCGTATCAATAACATAAAACACCATATAGAACTTAAAAACCAAATCCACAACAATCAACTTACTGCCTTCACATGTTTCTATCTATATAGATATCGTATCAATAACATAAAACACACATAGAACTTAAAAACCAAATCCACAACAATCAACTTACTGCCTTCACATGTTTCTATCTATATAGATATCGTATCAATAACATAAACCCAATAGAACTTAAAAACCAAATCCACAACAATCAACTTACTGCCTTCACATGTTTCTATCTATATAGATATCGTATCAATAACATAAACTCCCACATAGAACTTAAAAACCAAATCCACAACAATCAACTTACTGCCTTCACATGTTTCTATCTATATAGATATCGTATCAATAACATAAACCACACATAGAACTTAAAAACCAAATCCACAACAATCAACTTACTGCCTTCACATGTTTCTATCTATATAGATATCGTATCAATAACATAAACACCATATAGAACTTAAAAACCAAATCCACAACAATCAACTTACTGCCTTCACATGTTTCTATCTATATAGATATCGTATCAATAACATAAACCCCATATAGAACTTAAAAACCAAATCCACAACAATCAACTTACTGCCTTCACATGTTTCTATCTATATAGATATCGTATCAATAACATAAAACCCATATAGAACTTAAAAACCAAATCCACAACAATCAACTTACTGCCTTCACATGTTTCTATCTATATAGATATCGTATCAATAACATAAACACCATATAGAACTTAAAAACCAAATCCACAACAATCAACTTACTGCCTTCACATGTTTCTATCTATATAGATATCGTATCAATAACATAAACCCCATATAGAACTTAAAAAAACCAAATCCACAACAATCAATATTACTGCCTTCACATGTTTCTATCTATATATAGATATCGTATCAATAACATAAACCACACATAGAACTTAAAAACCAAATCCACAACAATCAACTTACTGCCTTCACATGTTTCTATCTATATAGATATCGTATCAATAACATAAACCCATATAGAACTTAAAAACCAAATCCACAACAATCAACTTACTGCCTTCGTCTGTGTTTCTATCTATATAGATATCGTATCAATAACATAAACCCCATATAGAACTTAAAAACCAAATCCACAACAATCAACTTACTGCCTTCACATGTTTCTATCTATATAGATATCGTATCAATAACATAAACACCATATAGAACTTAAAAACCAAATCCACAACAATCAATTTACTGCCTTCACATGTTTCTATCTATATAGATATCGTATCAATAACATAAACACCATATAGAACTTAAAAACCAAATCCACAACAATCAACTTACTGCCTTCACATGTTTCTATCTATATAGATATCGTATCAATAACATAAACCACACATAGAACTTAAAAACCAAATCCACAACAATCAACTTACTGCCTTCACATGTTTCTATCTATATAGATATCGTATCAATAACATAAACCCCACATAGAACTTAAAAACCAAATCCACAACAATCAACTTACTGCCTTCACATGTTTCTATCTATATAGATATCGTATCAATAACATAAACCACAATAGAACTTAAAAACCAAATCCACAACAATCAACTTACTGCCTTCACATGTTTCTATCTATATAGATATCGTATCAATAACATAAACACCACATAGAACTTAAAAACCAAATCCACAACAATCAACTTACTGCCTTCACATGTTTCTATCTATATAGATATCGTATCAATAACATAAACCCCACATAGAACTTAAAAACCAAATCCACAACAATCAACTTACTGCCTTCACATGTTTCTATCTATATAGATATCGTATCAATAACATAAACACCATATAGAACTTAAAAACCAAATCCACAACAATCAACTTACTGCCTTCACATGTTTCTATCTATATAGATATCGTATCAATAACATAAACCCCATATAGAACTTAAAAACCAAATCCACAACAATCAACTTACTGCCTTCACATGTTTCTATCTATATAGATATCGTATCAATAACATAAACACCCATATAGAACTTAAAAACCAAATCCACAACAATCAACTTACTGCCTTCACATGTTTCTATCTATATAGATATCGTATCAATAACATAAACACCCCATATAGAACTTAAAAACCAAATCCACAACAATCAACTTACTGCCTTCACATGTTTCTATCTATATAGATATCGTATCAATAACATAAACCCCATATAGAACTTAAATAAAAAACCAAATCCACAACAATCAAATTACTGCCTTCACATGTTTCTATCTATATAGATATCGTATCGATAACATTAACCCCCCATATAGATCTACAAATCGACATCAATTTTCCCTACATCTACCATGCTATGATTGACGGATGCTCCATAAATGTTATTAATCCTAAATGCTATCTGAATTTACAAAATATACATTGTGCATGCGTTTTTTGTGTTATGACTCCAATATGACACCAAGACGATATTTATCACGAAATGCCAAAGTACTGTACGAGTTTGAGGATCGTACGTACATTGTAACCTAGCAAGACATCCAGGGTCAGACATAAGCTGCTTCCTCATACGTCTGAATTAGCATAGTTCATAAAAGTGTATTTTCTAGGAAAATACCAAGGGTTAATCTAGTAGTACATCATTCCCATCCTTCATATACTGAAATGTATATATTTATAGATAACCCTAGGTTATTATCAAATGTCAAATTCTATACATTTTCGTATCGTGTGTTAGGTTTGCAGAAGCATTGACAGTTTGATGGCATTACTTGGAAAATGCAATATTTATGCTTTGTTTAACACACATCCAAAATCGGGATTATATTACAACACTGTTAGTTATACTGATGTCGCCCTGGTAGAGACACCCTTGTAGTATATCAATAAGATTGTATCATTGCGATACGTTTACTGTACGAGAACTGAGGAAGAGCTTACTAGAAATATACAATGTCTCCATACTTCCCTGAATACACTATACAAGTGTCCAAATATATATCTTTTTATTTTGTTAGAATAACTGACTTAAATATCGTTGTTGACAAAAGCTAAATAGGTAAAGAGGAAATACATGAAAATCGTTATTGCGTGTGTTGTTTCCTTCTCACATTAATTATCAAATTAACATTTAAAATATCTGTCTAATCTGACCTATAACACTGAGATGAAATAAATTGTGAGAAAACAGTTTAAAACTTATCGTTTCTTGAAAGTTACGGATATCTTTTGTATTACCAATAAGATAAATACATATTTAAATAAGAATTTACCAAACTAGAAGAATATAGAGAGAAAGAAAAAAGCAAATACAAAAAAATATACATGGATCGGTATATTTTAAAATTATTCGATGTCCACGTGTTCAAACTTGGTCACCTTCTTTATATATATCACTATTTTATCAGTGCATTTGTTGAATACGTTATTTTGTTTATTCAGGGGTCCCAAGAAATCACCACACCTGATGTTAGATAGTGAATAAAATGTTTTGTATATCAAATCAAACATTAACACAATAACATTTAAAAATATCTAGAAAAAATAACTGTATTATTATTTTTTCTAATGAATTGTGTCACAAACAAACTCTGTTTATATTGAATCATACTAAGATAGATATCAAGTCTGCCAGCTCGCTAGAACAAAATGACAATCCTATGTCACCCTAAACAGAGTCTATGACTCTTGTAAAGACCACATCTTTGGTATATGTCCATTACATATCAATTCAGCAATACGACCAAAAAATAAACCGAGCTGTAGATCAGTTTTATAACGTCTTGTACCAGTCACAGGGTAAAGTGAAATCAAACAACAATACCACCTCACCAAGGAGAGGTTGTTGTAGCGGCTTCATCCTCGACCCAGAAGATTTTAGCACGGGACAAGATATTCCATCAATCCCCAAAATTGCCACCGCAGCAATGCAAATCGCACTGGACTGTAAATGAATTGATACTATGCTAAACTAAAAATCTCATCAAATTGACAGATAATCCGTTCTTATGTGGTGTGAACTAGTCGGACACGTTGGGACATCATTCTGTCACTTTTTACACACATTGCGGACATTGCCTCTGCGTCAGCTAGTAGCGACTCTAGCTTGGAAGTAAGGTCGACCAGTGTATAGCTTACTGAATGTGATTTATTAATGATAGTAGCAAGGTCAAGCATGTGTGTGTTATATTATACGCCGTATACAGAGCATGTACAGGAGTACTTATATGCCGCGGTCAGTACAAAATCAAAAGTAAATGTCACATTAATTCAGGGCTTCAAGGCACATGAATTCAATTACTGATATGGCTTTTTTACAGAACATTCTGACGGCAATATGGTAATGTACAACGAATAAGTAGATTTTAATACTTCAGAGGACGTTAATAAACAACCATATCATGGGCAAAATTCTGAAAGTCATTATATTATGTAAGTAACTTATAAGATAAATTATAATGAGTTAAAACTTACACGTATCATGTAACTTTACTTTATAACGTATCATGTAACTTTACTTTATAATGAGTTAAAACTTACACGTATCATGTAAAACTTTATAATGAGTTAAAACTTACACGTATCATGTAACTTTATAATGAGTTAAAACTTACACGTATCATGTAACTTTACTTTATAATGAGTTAAAACTTACACGTATCATGTAACTTTACTTTATAATGAGTTAAAACTTACACGATGTAACTTACTTTATAATGAGTTAAAACTTAACTTTATAATGAGTTAAAACTTACACGTATCATGTAACTTTACTTTATAATGAGTTAAAACTTACACGTATCATGTAACTTTATAATGAGTTAAAACTTACACGTATCATGTAACTTTATAATGAGTTAAAACTTACACGTATCATGTAACATTTTACTTTATAATGAGTTAAAACTTACACGTATCAGTAAACTTTAATGAGTTAAAACTTACACGTATCATGTAACTTTACTTTATAATGAGTTAAAACTTACACGTATCATGTAACTTTATTAATGAGTTAAAACTTACACGTATCCTGTAACTTTACTTTATAATGAGTTAAAACTTACACGTATCTGCAACTTTACTTTAGCTCCATTTTAGACCATAATTATGTAGTTCATTTGTGCTAACGATATTTAAGTAGATCTTCTTAACCTTCAATGAATAATTAAACACAATGTAAGGTTTGTTATCTCTTGTACAATCTATGGTTTTGACAGATGTAATGAAACCGCAAAATAACTTTACCTCTCTGCATTTCACCTTCATGTGATTCGGGTATGATAAAAGAATTGTAAAACAATATCAGTAAAATTTGCAAGGAGTGTCTTTTTTATAAACATTCATCAAAAAGTGCCGCAGTCATAGCGTTGCATGATGTATCTCTTTAAAAGGATCTAACAAATATCATCAACATCTGAAAACATATTTATCGACCAATAAGTAGCCATTATATATTCCATTGATAGACAGAAAGTGATCGCATTTCCTTTGTTTGGGGACATTCAGATCCAAGTACTCTTAATCATCTTACCTTGTAGTTAATTATATCTGCATTTAGAAAAAAAATCTAAGTATTTGGAGTAAGCATTGTTTTAAATTCTAATTGAGAACCACTAATTGTATATGTCTTAACACAACTTTTAATATTAGACTAGTATAACATCCATCAGTTCGACGGTTGTACGACAGTACTGTAGCTATATATTGTCCTAGTAAAGTCAAATAGACGGTTGTACGACAGTACTGTAGTTAGTTATTGTCCTGGTAAAGTCATATAGACGGTTGTACGACAGTACTGTAGCTATTTATTGTCCTAGTAAAGTCATATAGACGGTTGTACGACAGTACTGTAGCTATTTATTGTCCTGGTAAAGTCATATAGACGGTTGTACGACAGTACTGTAGCTATTTATTGTCCTAGTAAAGTCATATAGACGGTTGTACGACAGTACTGTAGCTATTTATTGTCCTAGTAAAGTCATATAGACGGTTGTACGACAGTACTGTAGCTATTTATTGTCCTAGTAAAGTCATATAGACGGTTGTACGACAGTACTGTAGTTATTTATTGTCCTAGTAAAGTCATATAGACGGTTGTACGACAGTACTGTAGCTATTTATTGTCCTAGTAAAGTCATATAGACGGTTGTACGACAGTACTGTAGCTATTTATTGTCCTAGTAAAGTCATATAGACGGTTGTACGACAGTACTGTAGCTATTTATTGTCCTAGTAAAGTCATATAGACGGTTGTACGACAGTACTGTAGCTATTTATTGTCCTAGTAAAGTCATATAGACGGTTGTACGACAGTACTGTAGCTATTTATTGTCCTAGTAAAGTCATATAGACGGTTTGTACGACAGTACTGTAGCTATTTATTGTCCTAGTAAAGTCATATAGACGGTTGTACGACAGTACTGTAGCTATTTATTGTCCTAGTAAAGTCATATAGACGGTTGTACGACAGTACTGTAGCTATTTATTGTCCTAGTAAAGTCATATAGACGGTTGTACGACAGTACTGTAGCTATTTATTGTCCTAGTAAAGTCATACAGACGGTTGTACGACAGTACTGTAGCTATTTATTGTCCTAGTAAAGTCATATAGACGGTTGTACGACAGTACTGTAGCTATTTATTGTCCTAGTAAAGTCATATAGACGGTTGTACGACAGTACTGTAGCTATTTATTGTCCTAGTAAAGTCATATAGACGGTTGTACGACAGTACTGTAAGCTATTTATTGTCCTAGTAAAGTCATATAGACGGTTGTACGACAGTACTGTAGCTATTTTATTGTCCTAGTAAAAGTCATATAGACGGTTGTACGACAGTACTGTAGCTATTTATTGTCCTAGTAAAGTCATATAGACGGTTTGTACGACAGTACTGTAGCTATTTATTGTCCTAGTAAAGTCATATAGACGGTTGTACGACAGTACTGTAGCTATTTATTGTCCTAGTAAAGTCATATAGACGGTTGTACGACAGTACTGTAGCTTATTTATTGTCCTAGTAAAGTCATATAGACGGTTGTACGACAGTACTGTAGCTATTTATTGTCCTAGTAAAGTCATATAGACGGTTGTACGACAGTACTGTAGCTATTTATTGTCCTAGTAAAGTCATATAGACGGTTGTACGACAGTACTGTAGCTATTTATTGTCCTAGTAAAGTCATATAGACGGTTGTACGACAGTACTGTAGCTATTTATTGTCCTAGTAAAGTCATATAGACGGTTGTACGACAGTACTGTAGCTATTTATTGTCCTAGTAAAGTCATACAGACGGTTGTACGACAGTACTGTAGCTATTTATTGTCTTATTAAAGTCATATAGACGGTTGTACGACAGTACTGTAGCTATTTATTGTCCTAGTAAAGTCATATAGACGGTTGTACGACAGTACTGTAGCTATTTATTGTCCTAGTAAAGTCATATAGACGGTTGTACGACAGTACTGTAGCTATTTATTGTCCTAGTAAAGTCATATAGACGGTTGTACGACAGTACTGTAGCTATTTATTGTCCTAGTAAAGTCATATAGACGGTTGTACGACAGTACTGTAGCTATTTATTGTCCTAGTAAAGTCATATAGACGGTTGTACGACAGTACTGTAGCTATTTATTGTCCTAGTAAAGTCATATAGACGGTTGTACGACAGTACTGTAGCTATTTATTGTCCTAGTAAAGTCATATAGACGGTTGTACGACAGTACTGTAGCTATTTATTGTCCTAGTAAAGTCATATAGACGGTTGTACGACAGTACTGTAGCTATTTATTGTCCTAGTAAAGTCATATAGACGGTTGTACGACAGTACTGTAGCTATTTATTGTCCTAGTAAAGTCATATAGACGGTTGTACGACAGTACTGTAGCTATTTATTGTCCTAGTAAAGTCAATATAGACGGTTGTACGACAGTACTGTAGCTATTTATTGTCCTAGTAAAGTCATATAGACGGTTGTACGACAGTACTGTAGCTATTTATTGTCCTGGTAAAGTCATATAGACGGTTGTACGACAGTACTGTAGCTATTTATTGTCCTAGTAAAGTCATATAGACGGGTTTTGTACGACAGTACTGTAGCTATTTATTGTCCTAGTAAAGTCATATAGACGGTGTACGACAGTACTGTAGCTATTTATTGTCCTAGTAAAGTCATATAGACGGTTGTACGACAGTACTGTAGCTATTTATTGTCCTGGTAAAGTCATTATAGACGGTTGTACGACAGTACTGTAGCTATTTATTGTCCTAGTAAAGTCATATAGACGGTTGTACGACAGTACTGTAGCTATTTATTGTCCTAGTAAAGTCATATAGACGGTTGTACGACAGTACTGTAGCTATTTATTGTCCTAGTAAAGTCATATAGACGGTTGTACGACAGTACTGTAGCTATTTATTGTCCTAGTAAAGTCATATAGACGGTTGTACGACAGTACTGTAGCTATTTATTGTCCTAGTAAAGTCATATAGACGGTTGTACGACAGTACTGTAGCTATTTATTGTCCTAGTAAAGTCATATAGACGGTTGTACGACAGTACTGTAGCTATTTATTGTCCCTAGTAAAGTCATATAGACGGTTGTACGACAGTACTGTAGCTATTTATTGTCCTAGTAAAGTCATATAGACGGTTGTACGACAGTACTGTAGCTATTTATTGTCCTAGTAAAGTCATATAGACGGTTGTACGACAGTACTGTAGCTATTTATTGTCCTAGTAAAGTCATATAGACGGTTGTACGACAGTACTGTAGCTATTTATTGTCCTAGTAAAGTCATATAGACGGTTGTACGACAGTACTGTAGCTATTTATTGTCCTAGTAAAGTCATATAGACGGTTGTACGACAGTACTGTAGATATTTATTGTCCTAGTAAAGTCATATAGACGGTTGTACGACAGTACTGTAGCTATTTATTGTCCTAGTAAAGTCATATAGACGGTTGTACGACAGTACTGTAGCTATTTATTGTCCTAGTAAAGTCATATAGACGGTTGTACGACAGTACTGTAGCTATTTATTGTCCTAGTAAAGTCATATAGACGGTTGTACGACAGTACTGTAGCTATTTATTGTCCTAGTAAAGTCATATAGACGGTTGTACGACAGTACTGTAGCTATTTATTGTCCTAGTAAAGTCATATAGACGGTTGTACGACAGTACTGTAGCTATTTATTGTCCTAGTAAAGTCATATAGACGGTTGTACGACAGTATTGTAGCTTTTTATTGTCCTAGCAAAGTCATATAGACGGTTGTACGACAGTACTGTAGCTATTTATTGTCCTAGTAAAGTCATATAGACGGTTGTACGACAGTACTGTAGCTATTTATTGTCCTAGTAAAGTCATATAGACGGTTGTACGACAGTACTGTAGCTATTTATTGTCCTAGTAAAGTCATATAGACGGTTGTACGACAGTACTGTAGCTATTTATTGTCCTAGTAAAGTCATATAGACGGTTGTACGACAGTACTGTAGCTATTTATTGTCCTAGTAAAGTCATATAGACGGTTGTACGACAGTACTGTAGCTAATTATTGTCCTAGTAAAGTCATATAGACGGTTGTACGACAGTACTGTAGCTATTTATTGTCCTAGTAAAGTCATATAGACGGTTGTACGACAGTACTGTAGCTATTTATTGTCCTAGTAAAGTCATATAGACGGTTGTACGACAGTACTGTAGCTATTTATTGTCCTAGTAAAGTCATATAGACGGTTGTACGACAGTACTGTAGCAGTAGCGTTTTATTGTCCTAGTAAAGTCATATAGACGGTTGTACGACAGTACTGTAGCTATTTATTGTCCTAGTAAAGTCATATAGACGGTTGTACGACAGTACTGTAGCTATTTATTGTCCTAGTAAAGTCATATAGACGGTTGTACGACAGTACTGTAGCTATTTATTGTCCTAGTAAAGTCATATAGACGGTTGTACGACAGTACTGTAGCTATTTATTGTCCTAGTAAAGTCATATAGACGGTTGTACGACAGTACTGTAGCTATTTATTGTCCTAGTAAAGTCATATAGACGGTTGTACGACAGTACTGTAGCTATTTATTGTCCTAGTAAAGTCATATAGACGGTTGTACGACAGTACTGTAGCTATTTATTGTCCTAGTAAAGTCATATAGACTGTTGTACGACAGTACTGTAGCTATTTATTGTCCTAGTAAAGTCATATAGACGGTTGTACGACAGTACTGTAGCTATTTATTGTCCTAGTAAAGTCATATAGACGGTTGTACGACAGTACTGTAGCTATTTATTGTCCTAGTAAAGTCATATAGACGGTTGTACGACAGTACTGTAGCTATTTATTGTCCTAGTAAAGTCATATAGACGGTTGTACGACAGTACTGTAGCTATTTATTGTCCTAGTAAAGTCATATAGACGGTTGTACGACAGTACTGTAGCTATTTATTGTCCTAGTAAAGTCATATAGACGGTTGTACGACAGTACTGTAGCTTTTTATTGTCCTAGTAAAGTCATATAGACGGTTGTACGACAGTACTGTAGCTATTTATTGTCCTAGTAAAGTCATATAGACGGTTGTACGACAGTACTGTAGCTATTTATTGTCCTAGTAAAGTCATATAGACGGTTGTACGACAGTACTGTAGCTATTTATTGTCCTAGTAAAGTCATATAGACGGTTTTGTACGACAGTACTGTAGCTATTTATTGTCCTAGTAAAGTCATATAGACGGTTGTACGACAGTACTGTAGCTATTTATTGTCCTAGTAAAGTCATATAGACGGTTGTACGACAGTACTGTAGTTATTTATTGTCCTGGTAAAGTCATAATAGACGGTTGTACGACAGTACTGTAGCTATTTATTGTCCTAGTAAAGTCATATAGACGGTTTGTACGACAGTACTGTAGCTATTTATTGTCCTAGTAAAGTCATATAGACGGTTGTACGACAGTACTGTAGCTATTTATTGTCCTAGTAAAGTCATATAGACGGTTGTACGACAGTACTGTAGCTATTTATTGTCCTAGTAAAGTCATATAGACGGTTGTACGACAGTACTGTTAGCTATTTATTGTCCTAGTAAAGTGTCATATAGACGGTTGTACGACAGTACTGTAGCTATTTATTGTCCTAGTAAAGTCATATAGACGGTTGTACGACAGTACTGTAGCTATTTATTGTCCTAGTAAAGTCATATAGACGGTTGTACGACAGTACTGTAGTTATTTATTGTCCTGGTAAAGTCATATAGACGGTTGTACGACAGTACTGTAGCTATTTATTGTCCTAGTAAAGTCATATAGACGGTTGTACGACAGTACTGTAGCTATTTATTGTCCTAGTAAAGTCATATAGACGGTTGTACGACAGTACTGTAGCTATTTATTGTCCTAGTAAAGTCATATAGACGGTTGTACGACAGTACTGTAGCTATTTATTGTCCTAGTAAAGTCATATAGACGGTTGTACGACAGTACTGTAGCTATTTATTGTCCTAGTAAAGTCATATAGACGGTTTGTACGACAGTACTGTAGCTATTTATTGTCCTAGTAAAGTCATATAGACGGTTGTTGTACGACAGTACTGTAGCTATTTATTGTCCTAGTAAAGTCATATAGACGGTTGTACGACAGTACTGTAGCTATTTATTGTCCTAGTAAAGTCATATAGACGGTTGTACGACAGTACTGTAGCTATTTATTGTCCTAGTAAAGTCATATAGACGGTTGTACGACAGTACTGTAGCTATTTATTGTCCTAGTAAAGTCATATAGACGGTTGTACGACAGTACTGTAGCTATTTATTGTCCTAGTAAAGTCATATAGACGGTTGTACGACAGTACTGTAGTATTTATTGTCCTATAAAGTCATATAGACGGTTGTACGACAGTACTGTAGCTATTTATTGTCCTAGGTAAAGTCATATAGACGGTTGTACGACAGTACTGTAGCTATTTATTGTCCTAGTAAAGTCATATAGACGGTTGTACGACAGTACTGTAGCTATTTATTGTCCTAGTAAAGTCATATATAGACGGTTGTACGACAGTACTGTAGCTATTTATTGTCCTAGTAAAGTCATATAGACGGTTGTACGACAGTACTGTAGCTATTTATTGTCCTAGTAAAGTCATATAGACGGTTGTACGACAGTACTGTAGCTATTTATTGTCCTAGTAAAGTCATATAGACGGTTGTACGACGACAGTACTGTAGCTATTTATTGTCCTAGTAAAGTCATATAGACGGTTGTACGACAGTACTGTAGCTATTTATTGTCCTAGTAAAGTCATATAGACGGTTTGTACGACAGTACTGTAGCTATTTATTGTCCTAGTAAAGTCATATAGACGGTTGTACGACAGTACTGTAGCTATTTATTGTCCTAGTAAAGTCATATATAGACGGTTGTACGACAGTACTGTAGCTATTTATTGTCCTAGGTAAAGTCATATAGACGGTTGTACGACAGTACTGTAGCTATTTATTGTCCTATTTAAAGTCATATAGACGGTTGTACGACAGTACTGTAGTTATTTATTGTCCTAGTAAAAGTCATATAGTCGGTTGTACGACAGTACTGTAGCTATTTATTGTCCTAGTAAAGTCATATAGACGGTTGTACGACAGTACTGTAGCTATTTATTGTCCTAGTAAAGTCATATAGACGGTTGTACGACAGTACTGTAGCTATTTATTGTCCTGGTAAAGTCATATAGACGGTTGTACGACAGTACTGTAGCTATTTATTGTCCTAGTAAAGTCATATAGACGGTTGTACGACAGTACTGTAGTTATTTATTGTCCTAGTAAAGTCATATAGACGGTTGTACGACAGTACTGTAGCTATTTATTGTCCAGTAAAGTCATATAGACGGTTTGTACGACAGTACTGTAGCTATTTATTGTCCTAGTAAAGTCATATAGACGGTTGTACGACAGTACTGTAGATATTTATTGTCCTAGTAAAGTCATATAGACGGTTGTACGACAGTACTGTAGCTATTTATTGTCCTAGTAAAGTCATATAGACGGTTGTACGACAGTACTGTAGCTATTTATTGTCCTAGTAAAGTCAATATAGACGGTTGTACGACAGTACTGTAGCTATTTATTGTCCTGGTAAAGTCATATAGACGGTTTGTACGACAGTACTGTAGCTATTTTATTGTCCTGGTAAAGTCATATAGACGGTTGTACGACAGTAACTGTAGCTATTTATTGTCCTAGTAAAGTCATATAGACGGTTGTACGACAGTACTGTAGCTATTTATTGTCCTAGTAAAGTCATATAGACGGTTGTACGACAGTACTGTAGCTATTTATTGTCCTAGGTAAAGTCATACAGGACGGTTGTACGACAGTACTGTAGCTATTATTTATTGTCCTAGTAAAGTCATATAGACGGTTGTACGACAGTACTGTAGCTATTTATTGTCCTAGTAAAGTCATATAGACGGTTGTACGACAGTACTGTAGTTATTTATTGTCCTAGTAAAGTCATATAGACGGTTGTACCGACAGTACTGTAGCTATTTATTGTCCTAGTAAAGTCATATATGAGACGGTTGTACGACAGTACAGTAGCATATTTATTGTCCTAGTAAAGTCCCATAATAGACGGTTGTACGACAGTACTGTAGCTATTTATATTGTCCTAGTAAAGTCATATAGACTGTTGTTCGTCATGTATTTGTATTTATTGTCTTTGTCCTGGTAAAAAGTACTGTTTTTTACGGAGTAGCTACAGAAAGTCACGTGTTTCCGGTAATAACATTTAGGACGCTTGCGAGGTAGCTACAAAAGTCACGTGTGGTAAAGATGAAGCAGTTTTGTTTATTGTCCCTGACAGAAAGGCGATAACAATAAACCTTTTCTTCTTATAAATGTGGTGAATCGATGTCCTTGACCTCGATTGTCCAGGCATTTTTACTCTGCAGGTTTAGTATGAATATTCCGCTGTGTAAATTCCCCATCATTAAATTTATAATTATGTTGATTTGAGGTGGCTAGTGTTCTTGACATCAATGAAATAGCTGCGCTATAGCTAGCTGCAATATTATAGCTCAAAAGACTTTTAAGACAGATAATGATGTCCGTCTTTGGAGCTACAATTTTGGGTGCCTATTACTGCTAATCGAGTCAAAGTGAATAATAGTTTAGCAAACCATTATTAAAACGTTGCATCGCATTTTATCTTATTTGTTTTATTATCGTTAACCTACCAAGACAATAAAAATTAAACGTATAAAATATCAAATTCTGAGCTAGACATTCTTTTTTTACATATACATATGAAGGCCTTTCAGCAGAGAATTTTAACCGAAGTCTTCAAATTATGAATTTGACGTCTTGTGAGCGGTACGGTAGATATTAAGAATGTAGTTTATGTTTGTTTAAGGATAAGCAAACATTATGTAAATGCTGTATATGCGTAAATTAATCGGAAACCTACAACAAAGTATAAAAATTGAGTGCCCGAGTGATTTCGGAGGCGCTGCTCTCTACAACACATAGGACCATAAGTACTCGGCCGAAAGGTATAGTAGGCCGGGTTGGGTGATTCGTTCCATTACGCTATGGGGTGGGTGTGTTTCAATGAAGACCTTGGAGTAGGCTAAGGGTTCCAATAAAGAAATGGGGTCCTACAGATGCTCCTTCCCTGATATGACCTTACCCGGTGGCTGATGGATGACTAGTTCCACCCCCAGAGAGATCGGGTGATCTCAGTACGACTCCAAGAATGGGGTCGGCCATGGCCCATACATGACCATAGCTGCTGTAATCCGGACGTTAATTATCAAACAAAAACAAACCGTGACCTGGCATGCTGATATTAAGGCGAGCGATCTGCGAATGTATAACCGATGTCTTTGATGGGGTTCAGACGTAAGCTTAAGTTCAATGACTGTTTACCAACTGCTACTCGCTTCCATGGGGTGATAGCTGAGGTGAACTGATCCATAAAGAGATAGGAGTCCCTCTGTGTATTCATACAAGGAGATGGTGGGGATGGTGTTTCCATAAAGTGATGGGGTGGGTGTGTTCCATGAAGAATGGAGTGGGTATGTTCCCATAAAGAGATGGGTGGTGTGTTCTCATAAATAGTCCGATAAAGCTATGTTCCATAAAGTGATGGGTGTGTTCCATAAAGAGTTCCATACAAGAGAAAGATAGGTGGCTGTGTTCCATAAAGGAGATGGGGGTGGCTATGTTCCATGTATCGCTTATAAAGAGATACGGGGGTGTTCCATGTGTCGTTCCATAAAGATAGCTGGTGATCTAGAGATGGGGGTGGGCGGATATAAGAGATAAAGGATGGTGTGTGTTTCCATAAAGAGATGGGGTGGCTCCATAAAGAGATGGGGTGACTGTGTTCCATAAAGAGATAGGGGTGGCTGTGTTCCATAAAGAGATGGGGAGGACCGTGTTCCATAAAGAGATGTGGCTATGAAAGAGAATGTGGCATATGTTCATAAAGAGATGGGGGTGACGCGTGTTCCAATAAAGAGATGGGGTGACTTGTGTTCCATAAAGAGATCGGTAGTGCTGTGTTCCATAAAGAGATGGGGTGGCATGTGTTCCATAAAGAGATGGGGTTGGTTGTGTTCCATAAAGAGATGGGTGACTACGTGTTCCATAAAGAGATGGGGATATTCTGTGACCGTTTCCATAAAGAGATGGGGTGAAATGTGTTCCATAAAGAGATGGGGGTGTAGCTGTGTTCCATAAAGAGATGGAGTTGACTGTGTTCCATTAAAGAGATGGTGTGACTATGTTCAAATAAAGAGATGGGCCTGTGACTGGTGTTCCATAAAGAGATGGGGTGGGTTGACTGTGTTCCCATAAAGAGATTGGGCGGGTGTGACTATGTTCTAATAAAGAGATGGGGTGGCTGGTGTTCCAAAAGAGATGGGGTGGAATGTTGTTTCCATAAAGAGATATGGTCCATAAAGACTCATGCTAAAGTTCAATAATAGTGATGGATGACTGTTTGTTCCACAATGAAATGTGGTGTGACTTGTGTTCCATAAAGAGATGGTGTGACTATGTTCCATAAAAAGATGGTTGGGGGACTGTGTTCCATAAAGAGATGGGATCGGCTAACGTTCCATAAAGAGATGGTGTGGCTACACATTAACACCAAGGGGTGGCTTCGCACCAAGGCAACAAAAAGAAACATGCACCAAGTCTACACATGTTTAACATAAAAACACGTGGCTATGTCTACAAAAACGCACCATGGGGTGGCTACATGTTCTACCAACAGTGATGTGGTGGCCGGTGGTTAACACACAAAACCACGCACCAATGTCTACAACAATTAACACAAAAAAACGAAGTCATGGGTCTGTAAACACACTGCACCCAAGTCTACACACTTAACACCAAAAACACGCACCAAGTCTACACAATTAACACAAAACACGCACCAAGATCTACACAATTAACACCAAAACACGCACCAAGTCTACACACTTAACACAAAACACGCACCAAGTCTACACACTTAACACAAAACACGCACCAAGTCTACACAATTAACACCAAAACACACCAAGTCTACCCACTTAACACCCAAAAAAAAAAAAAAACACGCACCAAGTTCTACACACTTAACACAAAACACGCACCAAGTCTACACAATTAACACCAAAACACGCACCAAGTCTACACACTTAACATTAAAACACGCACCAAGTCTACACACTTAACACAAAACAAAACACGCACTAAGTCTACACACTTAACACAAAACACGCACCAAGTCTACACACTTAACACAAAACACGCACCAAGTCTACACACTTAACACAAAACACGCACCAAGTCTACACACTTAACACAAAACACGCACCAAGTCTACACACTTAACACAAAACACGCACAAGTCTACAACACTTAACAACAAAACACGCACCAAGTCTACACACTTAACACAAAACACGCACCAAGTCTACACAATTAACATAAAAACACGCACCAAGTTCTACACACTTAACACAAAACACGCACCAAGTCTACACACTTAACACAAAACACGCACCAAGTCTACACACTTAACACAAAACACGCACCAAGTCTACACACTTAACACAAAACACGCACCAAGTCTACACACTTAACACAAAACACGCACCAAGTCTAAACACTTAACACCAAAACACGCACCAAGTCTACACACTAACACAAAAACACGCACCAAGTCTACACACTTAACACAAAACACGCACCAAGTCTACACATATTAACACAAAACACGCACCAAGTCTACACACTTAACACAAAACAAGCACCAAATCTACACAATTAACACAAAAACACGCACCGAGTCTACACAACTTAACACAAAACACGCACTACCAAGTCTACACACTTAACACCAAAACACGCACCAAGTCTACACACTTAACACAAAACACGCACCAAGTCTACACACTTAACACAAAACACGCACCAAGTCTACACAATTAACACCAAAACACGCACCAAGTCTACACACTTAACATTAAAACACGCACCCAGTCTACACACTTAACACAAAACATGCACAAAGTCTACACACTTAACATTAAAACACGCACAAAGTCTACACACTTAACACAAAACACGCACCAAGTCTACACATTAACACCAAAACACGCACCAAGTCTATACACTTAACACAAATCACGCACCAAGTCTACAAACTTAACACAAAACACGCACCAAGTCTACACACTTAACACAAAACACGCACCAAGTCTACACACTTAACATCAAAACACCAAGTCTACACATTCACATTTAACACAAAAAACACGCACCAAGTCTACACAATATTACACAAAACACGCACCAAGTCTACATACTTAACATCAAAACACGCACCAAGTCTACATACTTAACATCAAAACACGCACCAAGTCTACATACTTAACACCAAAACACGCACCAAGTCTACACATATTACACAAAACACGCACAAAGTCTACACATTAACACAAAACACGCACCAAGTCTACACATTAACACAAAAACAACACATACACGAAGGCCGTCTGGTTTTTGTTAGCAGGACTTCAATATATTCAACTAACGTATTGCCTTTGGGCCTTCAAATTCCAAATTCATAGCTCATGCAGTTACGATTTTATTTACACAATTACTGAAAATAATAAAATAAAAAAAACCATTTTCATTCAATTACGAAAATCTGTATTTTCTATCGATTTGTCACGTGCTTAATACTACCCTAACACTAATCCCTTGTAACATGGTCTAATAGATGACATCTGCATTAGTTTGGACTGAAGAAATATCTGTTTCAGAGCGTCAATAAGAAACTGACATTTTCGTGTGAAAGAATGCACTATTCCTATTCGCCAAACATGCCTTTTGTTGGCCGGATTAGCAATAGACTGTATCGAAATGATGTCAAATCATAGAGGAATTAGAGCGGATCTGAAATGACTTCAGAGCCTACACGATAAAGTCCCTCGTCAGGCACGTCAGTGAGAGCTTTACGAGTTTTCTCACACAAGATGTATACCTTTCGTGTATTTAATCATAAAAAGTCTCAGTTGTAATTTACCGTTTTATCGCAAGGAACGGAAGGATACCTCGACTCAATGAATCATGTCAGCGAACTCCTGGGCCCTTGTCTCCATGTGGTATAGTGTGTCACTGAGGGGTTAAAGCAGGTGTGGAAAAAGACCACGAAATTTATCATTTATTAGTTAGATAAAGATAATACACGGCATTCATTAATACCCCGACTTTTTTTGGCTTGAAATTGCAATTTTTATTTTAAAGCTTTTAATCTAAAAAAAAAAATCAAGGGATAAGCTCTTTGTTAAATTAAACTTAAAATATCAACATATTATTTCTGACTGAGGGGTTTGTGATAAAATGGATAAATTGGGACCAACAGAACACGTAAACGTAAGGTTAGGTTGTATTACACACAATACAAACATATTAAGGCACATGGAAGAGGGAGAACCTTTACTACGTTATAACCACGGATTTCTTTTAAGCGTGTTCGACATGATCGTCTTCTACAGTACTGAATTTTATATCATATACGTGCAGGAAGAACCGTCTTGAAGTGATTTCAATTGATACGCCGTAATCATCAAGACAACGAACGAGTCATTGCAAAGAGTAGAAATGTTTATTCTGGGTCTAAGTTTAGTATCATTGGTACAGACTCTACAACAATTTATTTTCTACTCCAAAAAACGACTTATATGTCACGCGAATAACGTCATCGCTTACGTGTAGAGAAAGTTGGTGTCACAGATAAATGGACATTGTTCGTACCAATGTCAAACGTCCCACTAATCATCTACACTTTAACCTCTATAATACCTGTTTTATAGTATTAACACAAATAAGTAAATATTTATAAGCACCCTATTGTCCGAAAATATCATAATTCAGTAAACTTTTGTTTATATCTATTTTAGTTCACGATAAAAATGAGAGTAATAAATACTGTTTAACCTGTCCTATTTCCAATAACACTTCAACATGTACGCTTACGATCTACTGGATCAATCGCTACAGAAATGGTATCTTGATGTAACTAACAGAAACTATGGTATCGTTGTAGTATAACTGTTAGCAACCGGTAGGTAAGGGACATCTAAAGGATACAATGTACTAGTAGTAATCGATGACGTATGTTAAGCGAAAAGGGGTATGTTGCTAAACTCGAGGGATGTTTCAAATGGATAAGTGCATTTGTAAAATGTGGACAAAACGATAAACAATTAGCAAACATGATACAGTGTTATAAATATTCGAAACCTTTCTTTTTTTACTCAGCTTGGACAAACATTTTGTCCCCTCCACTCTCAAAGAACGTTAGTGATACTTGGACGATACAAAATAAAACAAATTAAAGCTAACATCTTTTTGCTTCTTAGACAGCAACACAAACGTCTATATGACACTGACAATATCGGCCCTAAAACAATAGTGTCATTGACCGCCAACAGTCCGTGGGTATCAATGGAGCCTCTGTTGTGTTTCTGTCTCCATCGTTGCTATAAATATTCAGAAGGAAATTAATCTATTTCACAGTTTAAGGGTCATTGTACCAGGTATTAATAAACGCCGTCCCTAACCCTGGCTTCAGACGGACTCTTAGTACCAGGTACAAGTATCTCCTTGTAGACAAGTTGTCTCAAAGATTTTACACAGAACCGTCTTTGTTCTACTACTTAGATGTAAGTAAAACTTGCCGCAGTGACCACTACTTAGGTGTACGTAAAACCTGCCCTAGTGACCACTACTAAGGTGTACGTAAAACCTACCCTAGTGACCACTACTTAGGTGTACGTAAAACCTGCCCTAGTGACCACTACTTAGGTGTACGTAAAACCTGCCCTAGTGACCACTACTTAGGTGTACGTAAAACCTACCCTAGTGACCACTACTTAGGTGTACGTAAAACCTGCCCTAGTGACCACTACTTAGGTGTACGTAAAACCTGCCCTAGTGACCACTACTTAGGTGTACGTAAAACCTGCCCTAGTGACCACTACTTAGGTGTACGTAAAACCTGCCCTAGTGACCACTACTTAGGTGTAAGTAAAACTTACCCTAGTGACCACTACTTAGGTGTACGTAAAACCTGCCAAAGTGACCACTACTTAGGTGTACGTAAAACTTACCCTAGTGACCACTACTTAGGTGTACAAAAAAACTTCCCTTGTGACCACTACTTAGGTGTACATAAACTTACCCTAGTGAACACTACTTAGGTGTACGTAAAACCTGCCCTAGTGACCACTACTTAGGTGTACGTAAAACCTGCCCTAGTGACCACTACTTAGGTGTACGTAAAACCTGCCCTAGTGACCACTACTTAGGTGTACGTAAAACCTGCCCTAGTGACCACTACTTAGGTGTACGTAAAACCTGCCCTAGTGACCACTACTTAGGTGTAAGTAAAACTTACCCTAGTGACCACTACTTAGGTGTACGTAAAACCTGCCATAGTGACCACTACTTAGGTGTACGTAAAACCTGCCCTAGTGACCACTACTTAGGTGTACGTAAAACGTCCCCTAGTGACCACTACTAAGGTGTACGTAAAACCTGTCCTAGTGACCACTACTTAGGTGTACGTAAAACCTGCTCTAGTGACCACTACTTAGGTGTACGTAAAACCTGCCCTAGTGACCACTACTTAGGTGTACGTAAAACATACCCTAGTGACCACTACTTAGGTGTACGTAAAACTTACCCTAGCGACCACTACTTAGGTGTACGTAAAACCTGCCCTAGTGACCACTACTTAGGTGTAAGTAAAACCTGCCCTAGTGACCACTACTTAGGTGTACGTAAAACCTCCCCTAGTGACCACTACTTAGGTGTACGTAAAACTTACCCTAGTGACCACTACTTTGGTGTACGTAAAACCTACCCTAGTGACCACTACTTAGGTGTACGTAAAACCTGCCCTAGTGACCACTATTTAGGTGTACGTAAAACCTGCCCTAGTGACCACTACTAAGGTGTACGTAAAACCTGCCCTAGTGACCACTACTTAGGTGTACGTAAAACCTGCCCTAGTGACCACTACTTAGGTGTACGTAAAACCTGCCCTAGTGACCACTACTAAGGTGTACGTAAAACCTGCCCTAGTGACCACTACTTAGGTGTACGTAAAACCTGCCCTAGTGACCACTATTTAGGTGTACGTAAAACCTGCCCTAGTGACCACTATTTAGGTGTAAAACCTGCCCTAGTGACCACTACTAAGGTGTACGTAAAACCTGCCCTAGTGACCACTACTAAGGTGTACGTAAAACCTGCCCTAGTGACCACTACTTAGGTGTACGTAAAACCTGCCCTAGTGACCACTATTTAGGTGTACGTAAAACCTGCCCTAGTGACCACTATTTAGGTGTACGTAAAACCTGCCCTAGTGACCACTACTAAGGTGTACGTAAAACCTGCCGTAGTGACCACTACTAAGGTGTACGTAAAACATGCCCTAGTGACCACTACTTAGGTGTACGTAAAACCTGCCCTAGTGACCACTATTTAGGTGTACGTAAAACCTGCCCTAGTGACCAATACTTAGGTGTAATTAAAACCTGCCCTAGTGACCAATACTTAGGTGTAATTAAAACCTGCCCTAGTGACCACTACTAAGGTGTACGTAAAACCTGCCCTAGTGACCACTACTAAGGTGTACGTAAAACCTGCCCTAGTGACCACTACTTAGGTGTACGTAAAACCTGCCCTATTTACGTAAAACCTGCCCTAGTGACCACTACTTAGATGTACGTAAAACCTGTCCTAGTGACCACTACTTAGGTGTACGTAAAACCTGCCCTAGTGACCACTACTAAGGTGTACGTAAAACCTGCCCTAGTGACCACTACTAAGGTGTACGTAAAACCTGCCCTAGTGACCACTACTAAGGTGTACGTAAAACGTGCCCTAGTGACCACTACTAAGGTGTACGTAATACCTGCCCTAGTGACCACTACTTAGGTGTACGTAAAACCTGCCCTAGTGACCACTACTTAGGTGTACGTAAAACCTGCCCTAGTGACCACTACTTAGGTGTACGTAAAACCTGCCCTAGTGACCACTACTAGGTGTACGTAAAACCTGCCCTGTGACCACTACTAAGGTGTACGTAAAACCTGCCCTAGTGACCACTATCATTCGGTATTATAATTCATCTTCTATTGTTTTATGTTAGATTCATACTGCTGCCATACGGTATTATAATCCATTCATAGTGTTTTATCATGTAATCAGCCCATGATAGCATCCGTATATATATTATGATTGTGTGTGTAGTTGTATCAGAGCACCCGCTAATAGTGCGTCGGTACACAATGCCACATAGTTTACTCTGGAAACAGGCATACATTGCTAGCTACAATGATTTCCATGCTATGGCCAAGATGTTCGGACACAACAGAACCAGATCTTATCTTGTCTCCCAATATGAATGAATCCACTCAGCGTGGGAGAGCAAGGACAAATGGTCATCACCTAATATAATTGAAATATGAATGACCTTCGCTAGAGAAGATAACAAATAGCCGCCCTCGGGGTGTTGGCCGTCCTCATCCATGACCTTAGAGTACGTATGAAGTAGTAGGTCGTGGAGGGTTCGTGTTCGATGAAAACACTTGTCTAGAACAATCATTATAACAAATCATTTATCATCAACACCGTGTTTGTCACGTTGTGGAATTATTGTAACCGCATGGTGTCACTTCGCGTTAATCTTAAACAAGATCGTGAAGAATTGACCTCATTTACAAATCCACATTTTACCACTGGAAATATTCGGATTGTGAGATTGATTACGTAAAATTATATCAATATGTTTATATATGAAAGAAATATGTATGGTTTCATCCATATTAGTTTTAATTTTAAGACTAAATTTCTGTGTTTCAAATATTTAGTATATCTATGATTATAATGGTATCTGAGGTTTTGTAATTGTGCAATTAAAATGATTATTGTTATTATCTATAGTATGCATGGATTAGGCCGATTTGACCATGTTTTCATCGTTTGCCTATTTCATAGGTTTAGTGCAATCTTGAACAGACTTCATATTTACTGAGATATGTAGGGATTGCAGAGACACCTTAAAGAGAAATACTAAGTTAATTCCAGGATGCGTTTAATGGTTTCTATATTAAAACCTTAGTAAACATGGAGAAATATACGTTAACACGGATCCAATTAACAGCTAATGTTAATTAGGATCTCCCTCCCTGTTTGCACTGTACTGTATGTCTGTTTGTTTTGAGAGTCAGTAGTATCTCCTCTGTTTGTTTTGAGAGTCAGTGGTATCTCCTCTGTTTGATTTGAGAGTCAGTGGTATCTCCTCTGTTTGTTTTGAGAGTCAGTGGTATCTCCTCTGTTTGTTTTGAGAGTCAGTGGTATCTCCTCTGTTTGTTTTGAGAGTCAGTGGTATCTCCTCTGTTTGTTTTGAGAGTCAGTGGTATCTCCTCTGTTTGATTTGAGAGTCAGTGGTATCTCGTCTGTTTGTTTTGAGAGTCAGTGGTATCTCCTCTGTTTGATTTGAGAGTCAGTGGTATCTCCTCTGTTTGATTTGAGAGTCAGTGGTATCTCCTCTGTTTGTTTTGAGAGTCAGTGGTATCTCCTCTGTTTGATTTGAGAGTCAGTGGTATCTCCTCTGTTTGATTTGAGAGTCAGTGGTATCTCCTCTGTTTGTTTTGAGAGTCAGTGGTATCTCCTCTGTTTGATTTGAGAGTCAGTGGTATCTCCTCTGTTTGATTTGAGAGTCAGTAGTATCTCCTCTGTTTGATTTGAGAGTCAGTGGTATCTCCTCTGTTTGATTTGAGAGTCAGTAGTATCTCCTCTGTTTGATTTGAGAGTCAGTAGTATCTCCTCTGTTTGATTTGAGAGTCAGTGGTATCTCCTCTGATTGATTTGAGAGTCAGTGGTATCTCCTCTGTTTGATTTGAGAGTCAGTGGTATCTCCTCTGTTTGATTTGAGAGTCAGTAGCATCTCCTCTGTTTGATTTGAGAGTCAGTGGTATCTCCTCTGTTTGATTTGAGAGTCAGTAGTATCTCCTCTGTTTGATTTGAGAGTCAGTAGTATCTCCTCTGTTTAATTTGAGAGTCAGTGGTATCTCCTCTGTTTGATTTGAGAGTCAGTGGTATCTCCTCTGTTTGATTTTGAGAGTCAGTGGTATCTCCTCTGTTTGATTTGAGAGTCAGTGGTATCTCCTCTGTTTGTTTTGAGAGTCAGTGGTATCTCCTCTGTTTGATTTGAGAGTCAGTGGTATCTCCTCTGTTTGATTTGAGAGTCAGTAGTATCTCCTCTGTTTGATTTGAGAGTCAGTGGTATCTCCTCTGTTTGATTTGAGAGTCAGTAGTATCTCCTCTGTTTGATTTGAGAGTCAGTAGTATCTCCTCTGTTTGATTTGAGAGTCAGTGGTATCTCCTCTGTTTGATTTGAGAGTCAGTGGTATCTCCTCTGTTTGATTTGAGAGTCAGTGGTATCTCCTCTGTTTGATTTGAGAGTCAGTAGTATCTCCTCTGTTTGTTTTGAGAGTCAGTGGTATCTCCTCTGTTTGATTTGAGAGTCAGTGGTATCTCCTCTGTTTGATTTGAGAGTCAGTGGTATCTCCTCTGTTTGTTTTGAGAGTCAGTGGTATCTCCTCTGTTTGATTTGAGAGTCAGTGGTATCTCCTCTGTTTGATTTGAGAGTCAGTAGTATCTCCTCTGTTTGATTTGAGAGTCAGTGGTATCTCCTCTGTTTGATTTGAGAGTCAGTAGTATCTCCTCTGTTTGATTTGAGAGTCAGTAGTATCTCCTCTGTTTAATTTGAGAGTCAGTGGTATCTCCTCTGTTTGATTTGAGAGTCAGTGGTATCTCCTTTGTTTGATTTGAGAGTCAGTGGTATCTCCTCTGTTTGATTTGAGAGTCAGTGGTATCTCCTATGTTTGATTTGAGAGTCAGTAGTATCTCCTCTGTTTGTTTTGAGAGTCAGTGGTATCTCCTCTGTTTGTTTTGAGAGTCAGTGGTATCTCCTCTGTTTGTTTTGAGAGCCAGTGGTATCTCCTCTGTTTGTTTTGAGAGTCAGAAGTATCTCCTCTGTTTGATTTGAGAGTCAGTGGTATCTCCTCTGTTTGATTTGAGAGTCAGTAGTATCTCCTCTGTTTGATTTGAGAGTCAGTAGTATCTCCTCTGTTTAATTTGAGAGTCAGTGGTATCTCCTCTGTTTGATTTGAGAGTCAGTGGTATCTCCTCTGTTTGATTTGAGAGTCAGTGGTATCTCCTCTGTTTGATTTGAGAGTCAGTGGTATCTCCTCTGTTTGATTTGAGAGTCAGTAGTATCTCCTCTGTTTGTTTTGAGAGTCAGTGGTATCTCCTCTGTTTGTTTTGAGAGTCAGTGGTATCTCCTCTGTTTGTTTTGAGAGCCAGTGGTATCTCCTCTGTTTGTTTTGAGAGTCAGTGGTATCTCCTCTGTTTGTTTTGAGAGTCAGTGGTATCTCCGTGACTTCATATTATAGTGCTATCTATATCATTACGTCACCTAGGACATTGAACAAGGATACCCCACCAGCAGTTATTATACTGTCAACGTTTCATTTATACATGGTAAAAAATTATCGTGATATCGTCAATTTGGATGTCCTTTTTGTAAAAGTCATCCATTAATGTAGTTTGTTTCCACGAGGAATACTCATCCCAACCAAATTCTGACACCTAAAGAGACTTAATCACAATATAATACTCATCCCCACCAAACTCTGACACCTAAAGAGACTAAATCACAATATAATACTCATCCCCACCAAACTCTGACACCTAAAGAGACCAAATTACAATATGATACTCATCCCAACCAAACTCTGAGACCTAAAGAGACTAAATCACAATATAATACTCATCCCAACCAAACTCTGAGACCTAAAGAGACTAAATTACAATGTAATACTCATCCCCAACAAACTCCGACACTTAAAGAGACTAAATCACAATGTAATACTCATCCCCACCTAACTCTGACACCTAAAGAGACTAAATCACAATGTAATACTCATCCCAACCAAACTCTGAGACCTAAAGAGACTAAATCACAATGTAATACTCATCCCAACCAAATTCTGAGACCTAAAGAGACTAAATTACAATATAATACTAATCCCCACCAAACTCCGACACCTAAAGAGACTAAATCACAATGTCACACTCACCCCCACCAAACTCTGAAATCTAAAGAGACGAAATTACAATGTAATACTCATCCCCAACAAACTCCGACACTTAAAGAGACTAAATCACAATGTAATACTCATTCCCACCAAATTCTGACTCCTAAAGAGACTAAATCACAATATAATACTCATCCCAACCAAACTCTGACATCTAAAGAGACTAAATCACAATATAATACTCATCCCCACCAAACTCCGACACCTAAAGAGACTAAATCACAATGTAATACTCATCCCAACCAAACTCTGACACCTAAAGAGACTAAATCACAATGTAATACTCATCCCCACCAAACTCTGACATCTAAAGAGACTAAATCACAATATAATACTCATCCCCACCAAACTCCAACACCTAAAGAGACTAAATCAAAATATAATACCCATCACCACCAAACTCTGACACCTAAAGAGACTAAATCACAATGTAATACTCATCCCCACCAAACTCTGACACCAAAAGGGACTAAATCACAATGTAATACTCTCATCCCAACCAAACTCTGACACCTAAAGAGACTAAATCACAATGTAATACTCATCCCCACCAAACTCTGACACCTAAAGAGACTAAATCACAATATAATACTCATCCCCACCAAACTCTGACACCAAAAGGGACTAAATCACAATGTAATACTCATCCCCACCAAACTCTGACACCTAAAGAGACTAAATCACAATGTAATACTCATTCCCACCAAAATCTGACACCAAAAGGACTAAATCACAATGTAATACTCATCCCCACCAAACTCTGTCACCTAAAGAGACTAAATCACAATGTAATACTCATCCCTATCAAACTCTGACAACTAAAGAGACTAAATCACAATGTAATACTCATCCCCACCAAACTCTGTCACCTAAAGAGACTAAATCACAATGTAATACTCATCCCCACCAAACTCCGACACCTAAAGAGACTAAATCACAATGTAATACTCATTCCCACCAAAATTCTGTCACCTAAAGAGACTAAATCACAATGTAATACTCATCCCCACCAAACTCTGACACCTAAAGAGATTAAATCACAATATAATACTAATCCCCACCAAACTCCGACACCTAAAGAGACTAAATCACAATATAATACTAATCCCCACCAAACTCTGACACCTAAAGAGATTAAATCACAATATAATACTAATCCCAACCAAACTCTGACACCTAAAGAGACTAAATCACAATATAATACTAATCCCCACCAAACTCTGACATCTAAAGAGACTAAATCACAATGTAATACTCATCCCCACCAAACTCTGACATCTAAAGAGACTAAATCACAATGTAATACTCATCCCCACCAAACTCTGACATCTAAAGAGACTAAATCACAATGTAATTCTCATTCCCACCAAACTCCGACACCTACAGAGACTAAATCACAATGTAATACTCATTCCCACCAAACACTGACTCCTAAAGAGACTAAATCACAATGTAATACTCATCCCCACCAAACTCTGACACCTAAAGAGACTAAATCACAATATAATACTCATCCCCACCAAACTCTGACACCTAAAGAGACTAAATCACAATATAATACTCATCCCCACCAAACTCTGACACCTAAAGAGACTAAATCACAATGTAATACTCATCCCCACCAAACTCCGACACCTAAAGAGACTAAATCACAATATAATACTCATCCCCACCAAACTCTGACATCAAAAGGGACTAAATCACAATGTAATACTCATCCCCACCAAACTCTGACACCTAAAGAGACTAAATCACAATGTAATTCTCATTCCCACCAAAATCTGACACCTAAAGAGACTAAATCACAATGTAATACTCATCCCCACCAAACTCTGACACCTAAAGAGACTAAATCACAATGTAATACTCATCCCCACCAAACTCTGACACCTAAAGAGACTAAATCACAATGTAATACTCATCCCAACCAAACTCTGACACCTAAAGAGACTAAATCACAATATAATACTCATCCCTACCAAACTCTGACACCTAAAGAGACTAAATCACAATGTAATACTCATCCCCACCAAACTCCGACACCTAAAGAGACTAAATCACAATGTAATACTCATCCCCACCAAACTCTGACATCTAAAGAGACTAAATCACAATGTAATACTCATTCCCACCAAACTCCGACACCTACAGAGACTAAATAACAATGTAATACTAATCCCAACCAAAAACTGACACCTAAAGAGACTAAATCACAATGTAATACTCATCCCCACCAAACACTTACTCCTAAAGAGACTGAATCACAATGTAATACTCATCCCCACCAACCTCTGACACCTAAAGAGACTAAATCACAATATAATTCTCATTCCTACCAGACTCTGACACCTCAAGAGACTAAATCACAATATAATTCTCAATTCCACCAAAAACTGACACCTAAAGAGACTAAATCACAATGTAATACTCATCCCCACCAAACTCTGACACCAAAATGGACTAAATCACAATATAATACTCATTTCCACCAAACTCTGACTCCTAAAGAGACTAAATCACAATGTAATACTCATCCCCACCAAACTCCGACACCTAAAGAGACTAAATCACAATGTAATTCTCATTCCCACCAAACTCTGACACCTAAAGAGACTAAATCACAATGAATACTAATCCCCACCAAACTCCGACACCTAAAATGACTAAATCACAATATAATACTCATCCCCACCAAACTCTGACACCTAAAAGGACTAAATCACAATGTAATACTCATCCCCACCAAACTCTGACACCTAAAGAGACTAAATCACAATGTAATACTCTCATTCCCACCAAACTCCGACACCTAAAAAGACTAAATCACAATGTAATACTCATCCCCACCAAACTCTGACACCTAAAGAGACTAAATCACAATGTAATACTCATCCCCACCAAACTCCGACACCTAAAGAGACTAAATCACAATGTAATACTCACCCCCACCAAACTCTGACACCTAAAGAGACTAAATCACAATGTAATACTCATCCCCACCAAACTCCGACACCTAAAGAGACTAAATCACAATGTAATACTCATCCCAACCAAACTCTGACACCTAAAGAGACTAAATCACAATATAATACTCATCCATACCAAACTCTGACACCAAAAGGGACTAAATCACAATGTAATACTCATCCCCACCAAATTCCGACACCTAAAGAAACTAAATCACAATGTAATACTCATTCCCACCAAAATTCTGACACCTAAAGAGACTAAATCACAATGTAATACTCATCCCCACCAAACTCACTAAACTCCGACACCTAAAGAGACTAAATCACAATGTAATACTCATTCCCACCAAAATTCTGACACCTAAAGTGACTAAATCACAATATAATTCTCATTCCCACCAAACTCCGGCGCCTAAAGAGACTAAAACACGATGTAATACTCAACCCCACCAAACTCCGACACCTAAAGAGACTAAATTACAATATAATACTCATTCCCACCAAACTCTGACACCTAAAGAGACTACATCACAATTTAATACTCATCCCCACCAAACTCCGACACCTAACGACACTAAATCACAATGTAATACTCATCCCCACCAAACTCCGGTCAATAGGTGACAGGATGGAATCCAAAGTTGGATGAAAATAAATAGCTTAATCGACAATGTTAAACAACAAATACATTATCAAATGCACAAAACATACAATAAAACACAACTCATATCACAGAGTCGGTGAGTGTTCGTTAGATTACAGTCGACACCTTCGCCAAAATTAAAGTTGATTCGGTGTCAGCGTTATCAGAAAGAACTGGTTCCGCCCCTTTAGAGTGCATATAGTTTAATAGCTGCTCGTTTGACATCTAATGTCACAATTTAATGTGAACACAAGTCAACGCCATAATCAAACACTACAAGTAATTTAATACCAAGTAATTTCCAGTCTTGTTGACATCTCCAGTGTAATAAACCTTACTGTTAACTGCCGTTGATATGATTTAATTAGCCAGCCCTCTGTTGGTGGTGCTAGTACCGACCAGGGTCTTGTGATCTGATGCTTAATTAATAAAGGTGGTTTAGGCATCCGTCACAACGTGTGAATGAATATTACCAAAATACAAAGTTAAACAATTCACAAAAAATAAACGCCCTATTGTTAAAGAAAAATTAATGAAATTCTTCCTGTGGTTATATCAATCAGTACATTCACGAAACATGCAGTTATTAGTGTCATAAAACTCAACAGAGAATCTATTGTGATTTAATGTGGAAATATTTCATTGATAAAGATATCGTCTGTGTTTCATTGATAAGGATATCGTCTGTGTTTAATTATGTTCTATCCGCCAGCACGTTCTATGAATTCCCAGTCGAGTGGTCAGAGAATTGCAGTGTCAGCAGAATGTTTAATAGTGCTGTAATCTTTAAGATTCTAACAGGTAAAAGATAAAGGGGATAACAATAGCATCATTTTAACGTGATTTTAAATCAAATATTTGTATCCACTTTTATTGTGATTTATTGTCAGAAAGTAAAAACAGTTCTGATTCACCTCGTTGACAGAGATATGCTTTAGAATATTTTGCATGCTCAATCGACACGTAATGGTTTTAATAGAATGCACACTATCGATCATACCATACCTCAAAATAGGGCAAATGATAAAAGAACAAAATATACCCAAACACTAGGTAGCCATGCACCATAGTTGACAAGCATGGTAAGACTGAGAAATTATAAATACATTCAAAATAATAGCCCCATGTATACCATTACAATTGGATAAAGTATCCGTAACACTAATTAGGACCGTGTTGGCCAAGTGGTTGAGATGTCCCGACACATTACAGCAGACCCTCCACTTTTGGGTCGCCAGTTCGAATGAGGAGCAATTGCCAAACACTGACTGCTGGTCGATTTTTTTTCTCCTGGTACTCCGACTTTCCTCCACCACACAAACACGACATGTTATTAGATAATAGGACGTTATGATAACAAAACTTAACACTAAGCATATTCAGTCTCTACCAAGACACTTGAAGCACAAGTGTTTTGATGAGTTGCACTTAGTATGATAGTCATATGTATACAAATTTACGCGGTTTTTCCTATTTATCCTCATGAAGAATAACCTTAATACTTGTAAACTGTTTTTATTGGTTCAATTTTACAGACAAACCTACAGACAAACCTATTGACAAAACCTATTGATAATTCAGCAATATGCCTAGTTTTTTTAAAAGTTTTTTTCACGAATTCTAATTAAAACAAAGATTTCCCGCAGTCATTGTCATGTGTCATACCTGACACCAATTTCAGACACAATATTGCAGAATTATCCACTTTGATAGACAGCGAAGCAATTAATTAGTGTTATACCACCGCTTATGTAATGGACAGGGGACGACGGAGGCCATTTATACGTCAGCTTTACATTTTCTATATTTATACCTATACAGTGGTAGCTAGGCTTACCAGGGATTTGGACATCCGCACTAAGTGACACTCTGAACGACCATAAATTATGTAAATCATTTCACGATTTAATTACTCAAAGTGTGTACCTTTTTAAATGTGTACGTTATGCACCATTCGAAGTTGTATTCGTAATACATGTTGATTTCGTTGGAAATATGTTAATGCTGTGATATCTGAAATCGTATATTATATATGCATGTATGATACATTTTTACTTGTTATATAATCCTGTAATAAGGCATTAAATTGAGTATTCTCCTAGGTTTTAGTGCCTCTTACATCGGACATATTAACGCTGCTCACTAGTACACACGTAGGAGGACAAGACTAAGATCACGTGCACAATGTGGATATAAAACCCACGTGCCTATGTCGTGTGTTTAGTTATAAAGAGTGCAACGTCTATTATAATGTAAATGGCGAATTATAGATACATGATATGTTTTATTAAGTTATTAATTTAGATGTATTTCATTATTTCAATATAAATAATATTTTCAACAAAAACATGAACATCACCTAAGAGTCGTGTATCTCTTTTTGGTGACACGAAAATAAAGCAGATGGTAAAGGTATTAATTTATATATAGCTGATGTTTGTACCTATAGATATAGCTGATGTTTGTATTAAACTAAAGCAGACGGTAAAGGTGTTCTTTTATAAAGCTGATGTTTGTGTCAAAATAAAGCAGAAGGTAAAGGTGTTCTTTTATATAGCTGATGTTTGTATTAAACTAAAGCAGAAGGTAAAGGTGTTCTTTTATAAAGCTGATGTTTGTGTCAAAATAAAGCAGAAGGTAAAGGTGTTCTTTTATAAAGCTGATGTTTGTATTAAAATAAAGCAGAAGGTAAAGGTGTTCTTTTATAAAGCTGATGTTTGTATTAAAATAAAGCAGAAGGTAAAGGTGTTCTTTTATAAAGCTGATGTTTGTATTAAAATAAAGCAGAAGGTAAAGGTGTTCTTTTATAAAGCTGATGTTTGTATTAAAATAAAGCAGAAGGTAAAGGTGTTCTTTTATAAAGCTGATGTTTGTATTAAAATAAAGCAGAAGGTAAAGGTGTTCTTTTATAAAGCTGATGTTTGTATTAAAATAAAGCAGAAGGTAAAGGTGTTCTTTTATAAGCTGATGTTTGTATTAAAATAAAGCAGAAGGTAAAGGTGTTCTTTTATAAAGCTGATGTTTGTGTCAAAATAAAGCAGAAGGTAAAGGTGTTCTTTTATAAAGCTGATGTTTGTATTAAACTGAAGCAGAAGGTAAAGGTGGAATGATGTATTGATTGCTCATGCAACCAAAAGCAAAATTTATCATTATATATATTTTTGTGTTAATTAGACATATATACACACGATTAAACACTAATTGTTGTTAAAATGTTGAGTATCGTCTATGTTCTGTCGGCGGTGGAGCATCTTTGATTATATAAGATTAAGGAAACAAATGTCAAACCTGCCTCGATCTGCGACCTCGTCATTCAGAAACCTTTGATAAACTCAATTATAAGTTATTTTATTCTGTACCACATGTCCGTTCATTGTCTTATACTGACATTGTCGACCTACATGTTTTACATGATGATTTTTTGCATCTTGTTTGATGATATTGTTTCGTGGACGATCCTTTAGTTCGATTTCCCCAAACATCTCGTGCGGAATGTTATGTATAATTAACACTGTTAATGATGTTATAATATAGATGTTGTGTAACCGTCAATATCAATATTGTTAGCTGCAATGTGTGTTACATATCAATATTGTTAGCTGCAATGTGTGTTACATAATGATATTGTTTGCTGCAATGTGTGTTACATAATGATATTGTTTGCTGCAATGTGTGTTACATAATGATATTGTTTGCTGCAATGTGTGTGACATATTGATATTGTTTGCTGCAATGTGTGTTACATAATGATGTTGTTTGCTGCAATGTGTGTTACATAATGATATTGTTTGCTGCAAATGTGTGTTACATAATGATATTGTTTGCTGCAATGTGTGTTACATAATGATATTGTTTGCTGCAATGTGTGTTACATAATGATGTTGTTTGCTGCAATGTGTGTTACGTAATGATATTGTTTGCTGCAATGTGGGTTACATAACGATATTGTTTGCTGCAATGTGTGTTACATGAAGATATTGTTTGCTGCAATGTGTGTTACATGATGATATTGTTTGCTGCAATGTGTGTTACATAATGATATTGTTAGCTGCAATGTGTTACATACATATATGTTGTTTAGCTGCAATGTATGTTACATAATGATATATTGTTAGCTGCAATGTGTGTTACATAACGATATTGTTTGCTGCAATGTGTGTTACATAATGATATTGTTTGCTGCAATGTGTGTTACATGAAGATATTGTTTGCTGCAATGTGTGTTACATAATGATATTGTTTGCTGCAATGTGTGTTACATAATGATATTGTTTGCTGCAATGTGTGTTACATAATGATATTGTTTGCTGCAATGTGTGTTACATAATGATATTGTTTGCTGCAATGTGTGTTACATAATGATATTGTTTGCTGCAATGGTTGTGTTACATAATGATATTGTTTGCTGCAATGTGTGTTTACATAAGATATTGTTTGCTGCAATGTGTGTTACATAATGATATTGTTTGCTGCAATGTGTGTTACATAATGATATGTTGTTTGCTGCAATGAATGTGTGTTACATAATGATATTGTTTTTGCTGCAATGTGTGTTACATAATGATATTGTTTGCTGCAATGTGTGTTACATAATGATATTGTTTGCTGCAATGTGTGTTACATGATGATATTGTTTGCTGCAATGTGTGTTACATAATGATATTGTTTGCTGCAATGTGTGTTACATAATGATATTGTTTGCTGCAATGTGTGTTTACATAATGATATTGTTTGCTGCAATGTGTGTGTTACATAATGATATTGTTTGCTGCAATGTGTGTTACATAATGATATTGTTTGCTGCAATGTGTGTTACATAATGATATTGTTTGCTGCAATGTGTGTTACATAATGATATTGTTTGCTGCAATGTGTGTTACATAATGATATTGTTTGCTGCAATGTGTGTTACATAATGATATTGTTTGCTGCAATGTGTGTTACATGATGATATTGTTTGCTGCAATGTGTGTTACATAATGATATTGTTTGCTGCAATGTGTGTTACATAATGATATTGTTTGCTGCAATGTGTGTTTACATAATGATATTGTTTGCTGCAATGTGTGTTACATAATGATATTGTTTGCTGCAATGTGTGTTACATAATGATATTTTTTGCTGCAATGTGTGTTACATAATGCTGATATTGTTTGCTGCAATGTGTGTTACATAATGATATTGTTTTGCATGCAATTGTTGTGTTACATAATGATATTGTTTGCTGCAATGTGTGTTACATAATTGATATTGTTTGCTGCAATGTGTGTTACATAATGATGTTGTTTGCTGCAATGTGTGTTACATAATGATATTGTTTGCTGCAATGTGTGTTACATAATGATGTTGTTTGCTGCAATGTGTGTTACATAATGATGTTGTTTTGCTGCAATGTGTGTTACATAATGATGTTTGTTTGCTGCACATGTGTGTTACATAATGATGTTGTTTGCTGCAATGTGTGTTACATAATGATGTTGTTTGCTGCAATGTGTGTTACATAATGATGTTGTTTGCTGCAATGTGTGTTACATAATGATGTTGTTTGCTGCAATGTGTGTTACATAATGATGTTGTTTGCTGCAATGTGTGTTACATAATGATGTTGTTTGCTGCAATGTGTGTTACATAATGATGTTGTTTACTGCAATTGTGTGTTACATAATGATGTGTGTTTGCTGCAATGTGTGTTACTTAATGAAATATGTTGTTTGCTGCAATGTGTGTTACATGATGATATTGTTTGCTGCAATGTGTGTTACATAACGATATTGTTTGCTGCAATGTGGTGTTTACATAATGATATTGTTTTGCTGCAATGTGTGTTACATAAATGATATTGTTTGCTGCAATGTGTGTTACATAAAATATATGTTTGCTGCAATGTGTGTTACATATTGATGATTGAATGTTGCTGCAATGTGTGTTACATGAAGATATTGTTTGCGTGCAATGTGTGTTCATAATGATAATTGTTTGCTGCAATGTGTGTGTTACATAATGATATTGTTTTGCTGCAATGTGTGTTTACATAACGATATTGTTTATGCTGCAATGTGTGTTACTTAATGATGATTGTTGCTGCAATGTGTGTTACATAATGATATTGTTTGCTGTCAATGTGTGTTTTTTTTACCATAAATGATATTGTTTTGCTGCAATGTGTGTTACATAATTATTGTTTTGCTGCAATGTGTGTTACATGATGATATTGTTTGCTGCAATGTGTGTTTACATAATGATGGGTTGTTTGCTGCAATGTGTGTTACATGATGATATTGTTTGCTGCAATGTGTGTTACATAATGATATTGTTTGCTGCAATGTGTGTTACATAATGATGTTGTTTGCTGCAATGTGTGTTACATAATGATGATGTTGTTCTGCTGCAAAGTGTGTTACATAAATGATATTGTTTGCTGCAATGTGTGTTACATAATGATATTGTTTGCTGCAATGTGTGTTACATAATGATGTTGTTTACTGCAATGTGTGTTACATAATGATATTTGTTTGCTGCAATATGTGTGTGTTACATTGATGATATTGTTTCTGCAATGTGTGTTACATAACGATATTGTTTTTGCTGCAATGTGTGTTACATGATGATGAAATTGTTAGCTGCAATGTGTGTTACATAATGATGTATTGTGTTGCTGCAAATGTGGTGTTTACATAAACGATAGTGTATTCTGAACTCTAATGTGTGTTACATAATGATATTGTTAGCTGCAATGTGTGTTACATAATGATGTTGGTTTGCTGCAATGTGTGTTACATAATGATATTTGTTTGCTGGCAATGTGTTTTACATAATGATATTGTTTCTGCAATTGTGTGTTACATAATGATATTGTTTGCTGCACAATGTGTGTTACATGATGATGTTGTTTGCTGCAATGTGTGTTACATAATGATGTTGTTTGCTGCAATGTTGTGTTAATAATGATGTTGTTTGCTGCCATGTGTGTTACATAATGATGGTTGTTTGCTGCAATGTGTGTTACATAATGATATTGTTTGCTGCAATGTGTGTTACATAATGATATTGTTTGCTGCAATGTGTGTTAAACATAACGAATGTTGTTTGCTGCAAAGTGTGTGTTACATAATGGATGTTGTCTTGCTGCAATGTGTGTTACAAATAATGATGATATTTTGTTGCTGCAATTGTGTTACATAAATATTGGTTGTTTGTCTGCAATATGTTGTTACGTGGGAATGATGATTGATTTAGCTGCAAATGCTGTGTTACATAACGATATTGTTTTGCTGCAATGTGTGTTACATAATGATATTGTTTGCCTGCAATGTGTGTTACATAATGATATTGTTTTGCTGCAATGTGTGTTACATTGATGATATTGTTTGCTGCAATGTGTGTTACAAATGATGTTGTTTGCTGCAATGTGTGTTACATGAAGATAAGTTGTTTGCTGCAATGTGTGTTTCATAATGATAATTGGTTTGCTGCAATGTTGTGTTACATGATGATATTGTTTGCTGCATGTAGTTACATAACGATATTGTTTGCTTGCATGTTGTGTTACATAATGATGTTGTTTGCTGCAATGTGTGTTACATAAGATATTGTTTTGCTGCAATGTGTGTTTAACTAACGATATTGTTTGCTGCAATGTGTGTTACATAATGATATGTTGTTTGCTGCAATGTGTGTTACATAATTGATAGTTGTTTGCTGCAATGTGTGTTACCATGAGAATTGTTTGCTGCATGTGTGTTTACATGATGATATTGTTTGCGTGCAATGTGTGGTTACATAATGATGTTTGTTTTGCTGGCAATTGTGTTACATAATGATTGTTGTTTGCTGCAATGTGGTGTTACATAATGATGTTGTTTGCTGCAATGTGTGTTACATGATGATATTGTTTGCTGCAATGTGTGTTACCTAAAGATGATATTGTTTTGCTGCAATGTTGTGTTACATAAAATGATGTTGTTTGCTGCAAATGTGTGTTTACATAATGATAATTGTTTGCTGCAATGTGGTGTTACATGATGATATTGTTTGCTGCCAATGTGTGTTACAATAACATATTGTTTGCTGCAATTGGTTACATAATGATGTTGTTTGCTGCAATGTGTGTTACATAATGATGTTGTTTGCTGCAAGAATGTGTGTTACATAATGGATGTTGTTTTGCTGCAAATGTGTTACATAATGATTGTTTGCTGCAATGTGTTTACATGAAGATATTGTTTGCTGCAAT